>NC_041214.2:96006125-96024856 GCF_002837175.3 Physeter macrocephalus | reverse complement strand
GAGCACAGGCTCCGGACGCGCAGGCTCAGCGGCCATGGCTCACGGGCCCAGCCGCTCCGCGGCATATGGGATCCTCCCAGACCGGGGCGCGAACCCGCGTCTCCTGCATCGGCAGGCGGACGCACAACCACTGCGCCACCAGGGAAGCCCCGTCATATCTTTATATTATTAAAAAGTAAATATTAGATTAAAATTATTCATGAATAGCAAGAAAACTATAAATTCCCATGACTGAAACTCTGTAATGAAAAAGAGAGTAACCATGCGATCATGTAAAAGTAAAGGTCAAATTTCCCACCAACTATTTAACTCCTTCCTACTGTCACCATTCTGATGCGGTTCACTCACTCTCACTTGGATTAAATTGCTGCCTCACATAAATAAGATCTAAATGCTACAAGGATGAAAATCTATGACATTGGAAAGTATAGCTCTCTTTGAAAAAATTTTAGAGAAACACTGATATCGCATTCCAGGTGCAAATGAAGAAAAAAAAATGGTAACTTACCAAGAAGCCCAAGAAAAGGAAATGCTGCTGATGCCTGTTTGATAATTTCAGGGTCAATGTGGTAATCTGACTTTTTAAAACCTTACCTGTTTTATTCAAATTCTGTTACCAAGTAGCAGCATGTCTGTGTTGTATAGTTTTCCTCAAGAACAAAGCTTCTCTTCAGAAATTGCACACATATTGAAGTATACATGGTCATGGATTGCCAATACCTTTAAGGTTCAAATATAGCTTCCTCTCTAAAAATAATCAAAATTGAGTGACGTTTAACAAACCTCAAAACAGACAAAACTTTCCGAGAGATATTTTAGAGCAAACCAATAAATGAGAAGTTGCTGTTCAATGTGTATATAGTTTCAGTTATGCACGCCGAATAAGTTCTAAAGATCTACTGAGCAACACTGTGCCAACAATATAGCTAATAATATAGTTAGTAATACTGCAGTGTGCACTTAAAAATTTGTCAAGAAGGCAGATCTCATGTTAAGTGTTCTTACCACAATAAAAACAAAAAAATATTTAAAGAAATAATATATCATATGTGTTTTTCTAAATTTTTTCCTTCCTATTGACTTATAACTCATTCTTCCTCTTTAAGGAAGTCATATATTTACCTTCAAATGGAAATACAAGGACCTATTTACTTACCTATTTGACTTTGTATCTAAAGCACCTTCAGCAATTTGCTTTAAACCATCCCTGTTTCAGTATAGCTCAGAGTAAATGTTCCTCCAGTTTTCCTCCTGGTGGAAAACATTTTCTTTATGCTTCATCCTCTTTCAGTCAATTGGTAGAACCTTCAGTGTTCTTACTGATATTTAGTAGATTTTCTTGAAAAAATATTTCATTTGTTAGGATGATTTCCAGAAACTTTAAATTGTTTGGTTTTTAAAAAAAAGACAATTTTGCCAGTTATGTTTTCACCATTTTTCCCCAGTTTCACCACGGGGAGTGTCTGTGGAGATTAAAATGCTGCAGTTCCAGGAGTTTGGAGGCTGTCTTTCTATAACTGTGGTTTTAATTTCATTTCCATGATGACTAATGATACTGTATACTTTTTGCTAATCCAGGGATATTGTTTTATCACTAACCTAAAAAAACATACACTTCATTTATCAGAATGGCTGAAATTATTTTTAACAACTTTATTGGAAATATAATTGACATATAACAAATTGTACATGTTTTGACTTCGGTACTCCAATGGAACCATTACCATAGTTACGATAATGAAACTATGCATCACTCCCCCAATTTTTTTCATGTACTTTGTAATTTATCCTCCTGTCTCTTTCACCCACTTTCCCCTCACACTGTCCTATATAAGCATTGATCTGCTTTCCATCAATACAGATTAGCTTGCTTTTCTAGAATTTAACATTCATAGGATCATATAATATATCATCTTTTTTTTGGTCTAACTTTTTCCATTAAACGCAATTGTTCTGAGATTCATCCCTTTTGTAACATGCATCAATGGTTCCTGCCTTTCCATTGCTGAATACTACTACATTATATCCATTCATCTGCTGATAGAAACGTAATTGTTTCCAAGTTTCAGGCAATTGTTAATAAAGTTGCTATGAATATTGATGTACAAGTCTATTTGTGGACATATTCTGTCATTTCTCTTGGGTAAATATCTGGAGTGAAATGGCTAGATCATATGGTAGATGTATGTTTAACTTAAAAATAAATAAACAAAAACCAAACCAAACAAAACCTGCCAAACTGTTTTCCAAAGTGGTTTTACTCTTCTACATTCCAACCAGCAGTGTATGAGAATTCCAGTTTCTCCAAATACTTGCCAATAAATGGTATAGTTGGTCTTTTTATTTTTTAGCAATTATAATAATATAGTGGTATTATATTATACTTTTTACTTTCATTTTTCTAATAATGAAATATCTGTTTAAATAAAACTTTTTACTGAGGTTTTTTTTTTATCCTGGTATTTAGTTTTGAGAGTTTTTTTTACATATTCTGGGTATAAATACTTTATAATATATATAATTGCAAATATTTTCTTCCAGGCTGTGGCTTATCTTTTCATTATTTTAATAGTATGCTTCAAAAATAAAGTTTCTAGCTTATATGAAGTTCAGTTTTCCAATCTCTTCTTTTATGGACTATGTTTTTGAGGTCATATCTAAGAAATCCTTCCCTAAACACAAATCACAAGAGTTTTCCTCTGTATTTTTCTTAGTTTTCTAGTTTTAGATTTTACATTTAGGTCCAAAATCTTTTTTGTGTTAGCTCTTTTAATATGGGGTGAGGTATGTATCAAAGATCTTTTTGTTTTTTGTTTTTGCGTACACATAATCAATGTTGAAAATACTATCCTTTCTCTACTAAACTGACTTTGCAACTTTGTCAAAAATCAGTTGTCCATATATGTGTGAGCTTGTTTCATTCATCTATTTGTCTACTTTGATACAAATACCACACAGCCTCCATTACTATTGTTTTATTATAAGTTTTACATTCAGACATTCTTAGTACTCCAGTTTTGCTGTTAGTTTTGCTGTCAGATTATTTTTTGGCTGTTCAATGTCCTTTGCATTTCCAAATGAAGTTTAGAATCAGTGTTTCAATTTCTATTTTAAAAATTTCTATGGAAGTATAGGGCTTCCCAAAGGATACCTTGAGAACCTCTGTGAGTATTCCTCCATAAAACAATGAAAATTCTAGAAAAAAAATGTCAAAAGCAACTTTCTCAAAACTCTGGAAATTATTCATGGGTTTGTGACAGTGAGAGAAGTGTTTGTTAAAAAGCCAAACAAAACAAAACTGCTGCTCCTTGGTAACAAAAGCAGGGTTTTTGGCTTTTATGCTTGGCCTATTCCCACTCCTCTCTCCAAAGATATTCATTATTAATCTAATTTAAAGACTTCACGGTAGTCTTGAAAACAAGTAGCCTCACAACCACAATAGCAGCGAAAGCTAGGAGTCTTAGAACAACCAGAAAGAGCAGATAAGGATTTCAGCTCTTTAGAACATCCCTTTTCCATACTATTGTTACTATTAGATTTACACATCTAGAAAAGTTTGATTTACAGGGCATTGTCATAATTTAACCTAACTCAGAGCTCAGTGCACTATCGAATCTCTACCTCCATGGCCTTTGTTGGAAAAAATCAATGGCAATTGTTTATCATTGCAGTCTTTTAAGTCTGCAATACCATTGAGGCAAATATGGGCCTAACAAAAAGTTAAAAGTGATATTTGAGGAACAAAAATGTCCAAAGGAAACACTGGAAATTTCTAACATAGTTCTGTAACTACTTCTGTGTACATGTTCAAGGCTGTGCACATGCTCAAGAAAAACATGGGAGCACCCCAATCTCTCAGATGTGGCTGAAATTTAAGTACTATCCAAACAGGAAATGAAGGATAAGGCAGAGTTGTGAACAGTCTGTGCACTGAAGGCATGTCTTAACCGACATACAGAGACCCTTTGTAAAGGATGAAATATTTACTGGTTCAAGGCATTTAAAGAAATCTCTGACCAATCATTAGCTGATCAATAAGTTAATCAATCAGAGATTTCAGTGGCAGCACACTATTAAGAATACAGACTTCATAGAATTAATTCAGGAAAGTTACTAAGCAAATGAATAGCAACAATAACAACAAACCTAAGGGAGAGGGAGAAAGAAATGTCTATACTTACCATATTATACTATCTCAAATGTTCATTTTTTAACAAAAAAAATTACAAAAAACATGAAAGTATTGCCCATACACAGGAATAAATTCATTCAATAGAAACTATCCCTAAGAGGACCCAGATGTTAAGCTTACTAGACACAGACTTAAATCAGCTAGTATAAGTGCATTCAAAGAAGTAGGACAAGCATGTCTAAAGAATTAAAGATATGACAATGATTCTCATCATTCATAAGAGACTATCAACAAAGAGACAGAAATTTTATAAGAGAAACATTACTCTCTGAAAATCATACAAGATGACTCAGAAACTGATGATGAAGATACTTATGTGGATGATATATGAATATAGTTAGAATACTATTGTTTTCTTGAATGTGAATTGAAAAATTGCAGTATTTTTAATGACATTATTTTATATGATACATGGTTTTAAATGTGTGTAATTAAATTATGAAATTAAAAAAAGAACCAAATAGAAATTCTGGAATTAAAAAGTACAATAACAATAATGAAGAATTCATTAGAGGGGCTCTAGAGTTGACTTGAACTGACAGAAGAAATAAGCAGCAAACTTGAAGAGAGAAACATTTATATCATCAAACTATGGAACAGAAAACAAAATAATGAAGAAAATCAGTAGTACCTCTGAGACCTGTGGTGCACCATCAAGTTGTACTAACAAATGCATAACAAATTTCCCAGAGGAGATGAGGGAGAAAAGGGGCAGAAATACTGTTTGAAAAAATTATGTCTAAAAACTTCCCAAAACTGATGAAAAACATTAATCTACACATCTAAGATGTCTTATAAACCCCAAGTAGTACAAGTTAAAAGCAGTCCACACATAGATACAGTCTGAACCACAACTCCCTCTCCATTGTCAATCCTCAGGTGCCCTGCTGGTGGTTAGGAACCTCTTACTTATCCTAACACGTCTTAAGGGAAGATGACTTGGAGAAGGAGGAAAATTAAACACAGATATAGAGGCTGGTGGAGATTCCCTTGTCTGCATGTCCCACACTATGCACACATACACACTAGACACAATTACCTCTTTTGAACTCCAGACCCTGGGGATCCCCAATGGGCAAATCTATCCCTGTTCCTTTGTCTGTCAGTGAATAAATGTGAGTTTGTGAGGAATAAAAAAAAAAACGGCACTCAAACTGTCAAACTATAAAAAGCCACACTGTAAAATGTCAAAGACAAACTGTTATTTTCTCATTGGTACTCTTAAGATTACAAACCGTAGTAAGTCACACTGTAAAAAAGTCAAAGACAAAGAGAGGATAATAAAAATAGTAAGAGAAAAAAGCTTACCACATACAAGAAATTCTCAATAAACAGATGACTTCTCATCATAAACAATGGATTTGCAGGGAGGGATGGAGTGGGAGGTTGAGGTTAGCAGATGTAAGTGTTTATATATAGAATGGATAAGCAACAAGGTCCTACCGTATAGCACAGAGAACTATATTCAGTATCCTATGATAAACCACAATGGAAAACTATAAAAAAGAATATATATGTATAACTGAATCACTTTGCTGTACAGCAGAAATTAACACAACATTGTAAATCAACTATACTTAAATAAAAAATGATAAAAACACAGAAAAAAAAAAGAAACAATGGAGACAGTGAAATAATATATTCAAAGTGCTGAAAGAAAAAGACTGTCAAATACAAACTCAATAGCCAGCAAAACTGTCCTTCAAAATAAAAGGAGAAAACAAGACATTCCCAGATAAACAAACTCTAGAAAATATTTTGCTAACAGATATATCCTATAAGAAATATTATAGGGAGTCCTTTATGTTAAATGAAAGGACACTGGACAGTAAGTCAAATCAACATGAAGAACTAAAGAGTACTTGAGAACTACATAGGTGTATGTAGAAGACTGTATAAATATGTTTTTGATATCTTTTATTTTACCATTTTATTTAAAACATAATTGCATAAAGTAAGGGTTAAAAAACTGTGTTGGTGGGTTTATAATATATACATATGCAATTTGGATGACCATAAAGTTACAAAGGAAGGATCAGTTAATGGATATATACTGAAGTAAAATTTTCGTATAGTACTGAAATTAAATGGATACTAATCCAAACTAGGTTGTTTTAAGTTAAGATGATAATTTTAATCCTCAGGGAGACCACTAAGAAAATAATTAACAACAAAAAAAGAAAATGATAAGGAAATTAAATGGTATACTAGAACATATCCAAATGCAAAAGAAGTCAGTAATGGAGGAAGGGAGGAACAAAAAGACATAGGATATATAGAAAACAAGTAATACATAGCAGATATAAATCAACCTTATCATTAATTAAATTAAAAATAAATAGGTTAAATTCTCAAATCAAAAGGTGGAGAATGGTAGAATGGATAAGAAAAAAGATCCATATGTATGCTGTCTACAAGAGACACACTTTATATTTAAAGACAGAAATAGGTTAAAAATGAAAATATGGGAAAATACATACCATGCAAACAATTACCAAAAGTAAGCTATAATAATTTTGCTTTTGGGAACTTTCTGGAACTTAAAAAAATATATTTTCAATCTGCAGGTGGTTGAATCCATGGATGCAGAACTCACTGAAACAAAGGGCCTGCTGTATATTGTTTATAATACTTCATAATTATCCTTTTAATATTTAAGCTATCTATAAGAATGTCACATCTCTTTCTAATTACTGGAATGTCTTTTCTCCTTTTATTTTCTGATTGGTCTTGCTTGATTTTTTCTTTCCTCTTTGATTTTATTGACCTTCTCAAAGGACAAATTTTTGACTCTATTGATTTTCCTTTTTGTTAATTTATTGAGGTAACATTGGTTTATAACATTATATACGTTCCATGTGTACATTATATTTTGACTTCTGTACGCACTATAAGGTGCTCACCACTAAAAGTTTAGTTTCCACGCATCACCACAAAGTTGATTCCCTTTACCCATTTCATCCTCCTCCACCTCCTTTCCCTCTGGTAACCACTACTCTGTTCTCTATATCTCTGTGTTTGTTTTTGCTTGATTTGGTTTGTTCATTTATTTTGGGATTTTTTGTTTGTTTGTTTTTTATATTCCACACGTGGATAAAATCATATGATATTTGTCTTTCTATCTGGCTTATTTCACTTAGCATAATAATCTTGAGGCCAAGCCATGCTATTACAAATGTCAAGATGTCATTTTTTTATGGCTGAGTAGTATCCCATTGTATATATATACAACATCTTATTATACAGCAATTCATTAATGGGCACTTAGGTTGTTTCCATGTTTTGCTATTGTAAATAATGTTTTAATGAACATAGGGGTCCATATATCTTTTCAAATTAGTGTTTTATATTCTTCACAAAAACATCCTGAAGTGGAATAGCTGGATCATATGGTAATTCTATTTTTAATTTTTGAGGAAACTCCATTCTGCTTTCCATACTGGCTGTACCAATTTACATTACCACCAACAGTATATGAGGGTTCCCTTTTCTCCACATTCTCTCCAACACTTGTTATTTCTTGCCTTTTTGATAATAGTCATTCTAACTGGCATGAGGTGATATCTCATTGTGGTTTTGATTTGCATTTCCCTAATAATTAGTGATGTTGAACATCTTTTCATGTGCCTATTGGCCACCTATAAGTCTTCTTTGGAAAAATGTTTATTCAGTTTTTCTACTCATCTTTTAATCAGGTTGTTTGTTTTTTCTGTTGTTGTTGTTCAGTTGTATGAGTTCTTTATGTATTTTGGATATCAACCCCTTATCAGATATATGATTTGCAAATATCTTTTCCTATTTGATAGGTTGTCTTTCATTTGGTCGATGGTTTCCTTTGCTGTGCAGAAGCTTTTTGGTTTGATGTAGCCCCATTCACTTATTTGCTTTTGTTTCCCTTGTCTCACAAGATATACCTAGAAACACATTGCTAAGATCTATGTCAAAGAGCATTCTGCCCATGTTTTCTTCTATGAGTTTTATGGTTTCAGGTCTTACATTCAAGACTTTAATGCATTTTGAATTATTTTTTTTGTATGGTGTGACATAGTGGTCTAGTTTCATTCTTTTGCAAGTCCAGTTTTCCCCAAAACATTTATTGACAAGACTATCCTTTCTCCACTGTATGTTCTTTGCTCTTTTGTCATAAATTAGTTGTCCATACACAGGTGGGTTTATTTCTGGGGTCTCAATTTGGTTCCACTGATGTTTGTTTTTCTGCCAATACTGTATTGTTTTGATTGCTATCGCTTTGTGGTATCATTGATTTTCTTTATTATCTTCCTGACTATAATTAGTTTATACTCTTTACTATTTACTTTCTTCTTCTTTGTGTTTAATTTGCCATCATGTTATAGTTTTTAAAGATGGAGGCATACATTACTGATTTGAGAGTTTTCTACTTTTCTGATATAAGTATTTGTACTAGATCTCTAATGCTGTATAACAAATTACCAGAAAACACAGTAGCTTGAAAACAACATTTATTACCTCATAGTGTCCGTGGCTCAGGAAGCATTAATGGCACAGTTCGGTGGTTCTGCCTCAAGGTCTTTCTGTCTTTCATGAAATAGCTGGGACTGTAGTCTCACTTACAGGCTTAACTCAAAGAGAACACACTTTTAAGCTCTCTCACACAGCTAATGAAAGGCTTTAAGTCTTCCCTGTCTGCTGGCAAAAGACTTCCATTTCTTATCATGTGGTACTCTATATAGGCTGTCTGAATGAACTTATGACATGGCTTCTGGCTTCTTCCAGAACAAGTGATCTGAAAATGAGAAAGTCCATGCCAAATGAAGCTGCAATCTTTTCATAATTTAATCTCATACATGACATGACATACCATAGTTTCTGCCATACTTGATTCATTAAGTCTATCTCACACTCAAAGGTAAGGGAGTAAGAATATTTACTTTCCTCTTCTGTGCAAAATACATTCTTCTCCTCCCAAGACTCCCAGATGTCTCATTTCATTGCCAAATAAGCTCTAAGTTCAAAATTTTATAACGTGAATCAGGTCCAGGTGTGGATACTGCTCTGTGACTGTAGTTCCATAATTACAGCTTCTAGAATACATCCCCTCTCAATCTATAGACCTGCAAAACTAAAATAAAAAATCTGTCTCACACAATCCCAATATACAGTAGTGGAGCAGGCATAGAATAAGAGCTATAGCCACACCTGTTCAAAAAGAGAAAAATATAGCAGGTGGAATCACTAGCACAAAAAGCCCACAGCAATTCTGAAATATAGCCAGGCAAATATTGGAAATTCCTTGTAAGTCTGAAAACCTGGGAATAATTTGCTGTGGCTCTCAGTCCTGCCCTCTGGGCTGTTGGTTCTGCATTCTGAGTCATCTTTCCTTCATCATAAAAGACACTGACTGCTTATAACTGGGTGGTTTTCTCAGTCTCCTACCTGCCAATAGAATTTGGGAGGTCCCAAGTCCTCTTTAAGTTCCTTTTGCATGGTCTCTAGGTCTTTCAGTCAACTGTGATCTTTCTGTATATATAATCCTTCAAAAATCCTTGTGGATCCTCTCTGACTTACTGGAGCCTATTCCATTAGATAAAAGTTACACACATAGATTTCGTTAACATATGCCCTTTTCTATTTCTGTATTTTGAGTTTTTGATAAAAATGCTGAGGGAAGACACCCTGAAGCTTCCTAACCGTTCTATAGAGAAGATGTGTGAGGCACAACTTTGTTCTATTTAGGGAGCATTTTGTCTCACTGAATAGCACCCTGATACATCACTGTTGATCTTCCTGAGATCTTAACAAAAGATTTTGCAGTCACTCTCTTGGCTTAGACATTAATGCATTGTGTTTTATTTTTTACTCAGAAGGCATTGCTTAATTTTAGCATTTGTTGTCTATAGAGACAGAATTTTCAAAACCATCAAGTTCCAGCTCCTTCATGTTTAACAGCACTTTCTTAATTTACCTCTCTTCTCTTGTATTTTATGTTAAGCAGCAAGGAAATAAACAAGTAGCACATTCAAAATTTGACTGGAAATATCCTTAGCCAGGGGCTTCCCTGGTGGTGCAGTGGTTAAGAATCCGCCTGCCAATGCAGGGGACATGGGTTTGAACCCTGGTCCAGGAAGGTCTCACATGCCATGGAGCAACTAAGCCCATGCACAACTACTGAGCCTGTGTTCTAGAGCCTGCGAGCCACAAGGACTGAAGCCCACGTGCCACAACTACTGAAGCCCACGTGCCTAGAGCCTGTGCTCCACAACAAGAGAAGCCACTGAGATGAGAAGCCCGCACACTGCAATGAAGAGTAGCCCCCCCTCGCCGCAACTAGAGAAAGCCCATGTGCAGCAACGAAGACCCAACACAGCCAAAAATATAAAAATAAAATAAATACATTTATTTTTTAAAAAAGAAAAAAAAAAGAAATATCCTTAGCTAGATAATCCAGTTCATCCGGTATATTTTCTATCAATACTTTCAACATGACTGATGGTGTCCATGCTGTACATTCTACCACTGTGTAACAAGCATCCCCCTTCTTCCAGTTTCCAATAACATTTAGGTCACTTTCCTGAATGTCCTCAGCAGCAGCCTTATCTAATACCATGAGACTTCTGCTAATAGTTTTTTAAAGGCATTTAGGTTTCCCATAATAGACTCAGCAAAGACTGCTGCCTGGTATCAATGACACACCAACATTTAGGTTTTTTATTATGACAACATTCCAATCTCAGTATCAAAATCTCTATTACTCATATATTGCTGCATAAAAAATTATCCCTGAATTTAGAGATTTTATAAAACAAACATTTCTTATTTCACAGTTTCAATGGGCCAGAGATCTGGGTATAGCTTAGCTGGATAGTTCTGGCTCAAGATTTCTCATGAGTTTACAATCAAGCTGTTGGCCAGGTTTGCAGTATCATATGAAAGCATGTCTAGGAGATCATGTACTTCCAAGCTCAAGCATATGTTTGCTGGCAGACTTTGGTTCCTCTCTGGCTGACAGGCAAAAACCACTTTCTTGCTGCATAGGCCAGTCTATAGGTTGCCTGAATGTCCTGAAATGGATACTAGCTGTCTCCAGTATAAATAATTCCTTAGAGGGCATCCAAAATGGAAACTGTGTCTTTTTATAACCTATTTTCAGAAATGACATACTGTTACTTCTGTCTTATTCTAATTATTATAAGCAAGAGACTAAATGTATCCCACACTGAAAGGGAGGGAAATTAAGCTCTAACTCTTAAAAAGTGTTGCATGAAAGAAGTTGTGAGCATATTTTTAAAACCACCAGAAATTAAAATTTCTCCATAAGCATTGCTTTAAATGTTTTACACAAATTTTCTTATTTTATGTTTTTGTTTTCATTCAGTTCAATACTTCCATACTTCAATACTTCTATACTTCAATACATTAGTTCAGTACTTTCACTCAGTTCTAACTTCCCTAAGGAAGTAAGGACACATGGATTATTTGAAAGTGTGCTATTTATTTTCCAAATATTTTGGGGCTTTCTAGGTATTTTTCTGTTATTGATTTCTGATTTAATTCCATTTCTTTCACAGAACATAATTCATATTATTGAATGTCTGTAAAGTTATTGAGATTTGTTTAATGATCCAGAATATGTCCTATCTTTTTAAATGTTAAATGTGTACTTGAGAAAAATGTGCGTTGTGCTATTGTTGGCTGAATGTTTTTGTAATGTCAGTTACAGAAACTTGGTTGATAGTATTTTTCAACTCTTTATGCTTACTGATTTTCTGACCACTTAATCTATCAGTTATTGATAAAGGAGTGTTAAAACATCTTCCTATAATCATGAATTTGTCTATCTTTTCAGTTCTGTTAGTTTTTGCTTAACCAATTTTTAAACTTTAAGGGTATGATCATTTAGGATTATTATGTCCACTTGATAAACTGACCACTTTAATCATTTTGAAATAATGCTCTTTATTCCTAGCAATATTTTTTCAACTGAAAAATAGTTTTTCTGATATTAATATAGCCATTCCAGCTTCTTTCATTAGTTTTAGCATGCAATATCTTTCTTCCTCTTACTTTTAATCTACATGTCTATATATTGAGTGTGTAATTATTGTATTGGATTTATACATGGACTTGGATTTTTATCTACACTTAAAATCTCTTGTAAAAATTAGAATATTTAGATCATTTACATTTAATATGATTATTAATATGTTTGAGTTAAATCTATCAGATTGTTTTATGTCCATCCTGTCAGATTTTTGCCTCCTTTTTTCTACTATTTTGTTACCTTTTTAAGGATTAATTTGATATTTTTATGATTGCATTTTATCTTCTTTCTTGGAATGCTAGCTATACCTCTTTCTTGTTTTTTAAAAAATTAGTGGTGATCTTAGGGCTGATTTTACTTATTACAGTCTAATTTCAAGTAATATATAACTCTTCACACAAAATATGCAACTGTGTACTTGTATCGCACTTCTCCAAAATAATCTAACTTTGAACCTAAAGGAACCAGAAAAAGAAGAACAAACAAAGCCCAAAGAACAGTAGAAGGAAGGAAATAATAAAGATCAGAGAGGAAATAAAGGAAATAGTAACTTAAAAAATAGAAAAGTTCAATGAAACTAAAAGCCGGTTCTTTGAAAGCATAAACAGGATAGATAACCATTAGCCAGACTCACCTTCAAAAAAGAGAGAAGGCCCAAATAACTAAAATTAGAAATAAAAGAGAAGTTACAATCAATATCACAGAAATACCAAGGATCATAAGTGACTATATGAACAGTTATATGGAAACAAATTGGACAACTCAGAAGAAATGGATAAATTCTTAGAAACATACAATATTCCAAGAATGAATTAGGAAAAAACAGACAATCTGAACAGACCAATTAATAATAATGAAACTCAATCAGTTAAAAACAAACAAACAAAACTCCCAACAGACAAAAGTTCGAGTCCAGATGGCTTCATACGTGAATTCTACCAAACATTTAAAGAAGAGTTAATACCTATTATTCTCAAATTATTCCACAAAATTGAAAATGAAAGGCCACTTCTGAACGCATTCTATGATGCCAGCATCACCCTGATAGCAAAACCAGAAAAAGACACTACAAAAAAAGAAAATTACCTGTCAATATCCCTGATTAACATAGATGCAAAATTTTTCAATAAAATATTAGCAAGCTGCATTCAGCAACATGTTAAAAGGATCATATACCAGATCAAGTGAGATTTATCCCAGCAGTGCAAGGATGATACAACATCCACAAATTAATCAACATTAACAAAACAAGGGATAAAATTATGTGATCATCTTAACAGATGTAGAAAAGCATTTGACAAAACTGAACATCCTTTTACAATAAAAAGTCTCAAGAAAGTAAATATAGAGAGAATATACCTGAACATAATAAAGGCTATATATGACAAACCTAACATCATATTCAATGGTACAAAGCTGAAAGCTTTTCCTCTAAGATCAGGAACAAGACAAGGATGCCCATTCTTGCCACTTTTATTCAACATAGTATTGGAAGTCCTAGGTGCAGCAGTAAGATAAGAAAAAGAGATAAAAATTATCCAAATTGGAAAGAAAGAAGTAAAACTGGTACTATTTGCAGATATGATACTATAAATTGAAAACCCTAAAAACTCTACCAAAAAAACTACTAGAACTAGTAAATAAATTCAATAAATTTGCAGGATATAACACCAATATATAGAAATCTGTTGTATTTCTATGCATTAATATCAAACTATCAGAAAAAGAAATTAAGAAATCAATCTCATTTTACAAGTGCATCAAAAAGAATGAAATACCAAGGAATGAAGTTAACCAAGGAGATGAAAGACCTACACTCTGAAAACTATAAGACTGATGAAAGAAATTGAAGAGGACACAAATAAATGGAAAGATATTCCATGTTCATGAATTGGAAGAATTAATATTATTAAAATGTCCATACTACCAAAAGCAATCTACAGATACAATTCAATCCTTATCAAAATACCCATGGAATTTTTTACAGAACTAGAACAAAGAATCCTAAAATCTGTATGGAACCAAAAAAGACCCCAAATAGCAATAGCAATCTTGAGAAAGAAAAACAAAACTGGAGGTATCACTCTCTCTTATTTTAAATTATACTACAAAGCTATAGTAAACAAAACAGTGTGGTACTGGCACAAAAACAGATCAATGGAACAGAATAGAGAGCACAAAAATAAAACCATGCTTATATGTAATTATTCTATGATAAAGGAGGCAAGAATATACAATGGAGAAAAGAGTCTCTTCAATAAATGGTGTTGGGAAAACTGTACAGCTACATGCAAAAGAATGAAACTAGACCACACTATTACACCCTATACAAAAATAAACTCAAAATGGATTGAAGACTCAGATGTAAGACCTGAAACCATAAAACTCCTAGAAGAAAATATAGGCAGTACATTCTTTGATGTTTGTCTTAGCAATATTTTTTCTGGAACTGTCTCCTCAGGGCAGCAAAAGCAACAGTAAACAAGTAGGACTACATCAAACTAAAAAACCTTTGCATAGTGAAGGAAACCATCAACAAAACAAAAAGGCAAGCTACTGAATGGGAGAATATGTTTGCAAGTCATATGTCCGACAAGGGGTTAATATCCAAAACATATAAAGAACTCACACAACTCAATATTAAAAAACTAATAATTTGTTTTAAAAACGGCAGAGGACCTGAATAAACACTTTTCCAAAGAAGACACACAGATGACCAACAGGCACATGAAAATATGCTCAACATCACTCATCATCAGAGAATTGCAATTCTAAACCACAATGAGATATCACCTCACACATGTCAGAATGACTGTTATAAAAAATACAAGAAATAAGAAGATGTGGAAAAAAGTGAACACTTGTGTACTGTTGGTAGTAATGTAAATTGGTGTAGCCACTATGGAAAACAGTATGGAGGTTCCTCAAAAAATTAAAAATAGAACTACCATAAGATCCAGCATTTCCACTTCTTGGTATTTATCTGAAGAAAACAAAGACGTAAATTTAAAAAGATACATGCATTCAGTGCATTGCAGTGTTCATTGCACATTATTTACAATACCTAAGATACAGAAGCCACCTAGTGTCTATCAATAGATGAACGGATAAAGAAGTGGTATCCACATAAAATGGAATATTACTCAGCCATAAAAAAGAACTAAATCTTGCCATTTGTGACAACATGGATGGATCTAGAGGGTATCATGCTACGTGAAGTAAGTCAGATAGAGAAAGACAAATACCATATGAGTCCACTTATATGTGGAAACTAAAAAAACAAAACAAATGAACAATCATAACAAAATAATAACAGACTCATAGATACAGAGAACAATCTGTTGCTTGCCAAAGGCTAGAGAGGTGGGAGATGGGTGATTTAGGGGAAGGAAATTAAGTGGTACAAACTTCCAGTTATAAAATAAAATCATGGGGATGTAATGTACAGCATAGGGAATGTAGTCATAATAGTGTAACAACTCTGTATGGTAACAGATGCTAACAAGACTTACTGTGGTGATCATTTCATAATGTACAAAAATATTGAATCACTATGCAGTATTACCTGAAACTAATATAATTTTGTAAGTCAATTATATTTCAACAAAAATAAATGAACAAAACTTGGCAGAAGGGACCACTACAGGGTTAGTTATCTTTATTTTGGCTTTTAGCTTCAGTACAGATAACACATTCCCTTGAAAGACAGTTATAGAATGTTTAAGCCACAATTTTATATTTCTGGACTGAAAAAAGAGAGGACAGAGATTGGAGCAACCCCAGCTTCTGGAACATGTGGTGTGTGTGGGAAGAAGGAACCACAAAAAAAATATAGAGCCCTAGAGTCACATTTTGTGTATAAACTCTGCACAAATCTCTACCAGAGTGCCAAATTATAAATGTACAGGGCAAAAAGCAGGGTGTAAGCAACCCAGCTAATGGAGGAAAAAATTTTAAAAGTTCACAGAGATTTGAGTTTTCACCCAGATTTAGAGTTATTTGTTTGAGTCCAACCAAATTAAGTGTCTGCTAAAACAAAAATATACATACTTTGCTCAGTTACATAACAGAATTCCAGTCTCCATAACATGACTTTCACAATGTCCAGGATATAATCCAAAATTACTTGAAATATAGAGAAGCAACAAAATGTAACCTACTTTAAGAAGGAAAAACAATCAATAAAGGCCAATATAGAAATGATTTAAATGTTAGAGCTAGTCATCAAGAACTTCAAAGTAGCTCTCATAACTAGACTCCATGAGGTATAGGAAAAATATGGTCGTAATGAATAAAAATATAGGGAACCCTAATTGAGAAATAAAAAATATGAAAATGGAAAATCCTAGAACTGAAAAATATAATTCTGAATAAAAAAGTGACTGGATGGACATAAGGACAACTGCAAATTAAAAGAAAAAAGTCAGTGAAGTTAAAAATAGATCAATATAGAGACCTTCAAGATGGCAGAGAGTAAGATGTGGAGATCACCTTCCTTGCCACAAATACATCAGAAATACATCTACATGTGGAACAACTCCTACACAACACCTACTGAACGCTGGCAGAAGACCTCAGACTTCCTAAAAGGCAAGAAACTCCCCATGTACCTGGGTAGGGCAAAAGAAAAAAGAAAAAACAGAGACAAAAGAATAGGGACAGGACCTGCACCTTTGGGAGGGAGCTGTGAAGGAGGAAAAGTTTCCACACACTAGGAAGCCCCTTCACTGGTGGAGAAGGGGGGTGGTGGGGTGGGAAGAGCCACAGAGGAGAGCACAGCAACAGGGGTGCAGAAGGCAAAGCAGAGAGATTCCCGCACAGAGGATCAGTGCCAACCAACAATCACCAGACCAAGAGGCTTGTCTGCTCACTCGCCAGGATGGGTGGGGCCTGGGAGCTGAAGCTCCAGCTTCAGAGGTCAGATACCGGGGAGAGGACTGGGGATGGCTGCATGAACACAGCCTGAAGGGGGCTAGTGCACCACAGCTAGCCGGGAAGGAGTCCGGGAAAAAGTCTGGACCTGCCTAAGAGGCAAGAGACCAGTGTTTCGGGGTGCGCAACGAGAGGGGATTCAGAGCACTGCCTAAGCAAGCTCCAGAGATGGGCACGAGCCGCGGCTATCAGCACAGACACCAGAGAAGGGTATGAAATGCTAAGGCTGCTGCTGCAGCCACCAAGAAGCCTGTCTGCAAGCACAGGTCACTATCCACACCTCCCCTCCCAAGAGCCTGTGCAGCTCGCCGCTGCCAGGGTCCCGTGATCCAGGGACAACTTTCCCGGGAGAACACATGGCGCACCACATGCTGTTGCAATGTCACACTAGCCTCTGCCACCGCAGGCTTGCCCCACATTCCGTACCCCTCCCTCCTCCCGGCCTGAGTGAGCCAGAGTCCCCTAGTCAGCTGTTACTTTAACCCCGTCCTCTCTGGGTGGGGAACAGATGCCCTCAGGTGACCTACATGCAGAGGTGGGGCAAAATCCAAAGCTGAACCCGAGGAGCTGTGTGAACAAAGAAGAGAAAGGGAAATTTCTCCCAGCAGCCTCAGGAGCAGAGGATTAAATCTCCACAATCAACTTGATGTACCCAGCATCTCAGGAATGGCTGAATAGACAACGATTCATCCTAAAGTTGAGGCAGTGGACTTTGGGAGCAACTGTAGACTTGGGGTTTGCTTTCTGAATCTAATTTGTTTCTGGTTTTATGCTTATCTTAGTTTAGTATTTAGAGCTTATCATAATTGGTAGATTTGTTTATTGATTTGGTTCCTCTCTTCCTTTTTTTAAAAAAAAATATATTTTCCTTTTTCTCTTTTTGTGAGTGTGTACGTGTCTGCTTCTTTGTGTGATTTTGTCTGTATAGCTTTGATTTTGCCATCTGTCCTAGGGTTCTGTTTGGGTTTTTTTTTTTTTTTTAGTATAGTTTTTAGCACTTGTTATCATTGGTGGATTGGTTTTTTGGTTTGGTTGCTGTCTTCTTTCTTTCTCTCTTTCTTTTATTACTTCTTAATTTTTTTATTTTTTATTTTAATAACTTTATTTTACTTTTTTCATTCTTTCTTTCTTTCTCCCTTATCATCTGAGCCGTGTGGCTGACAGGGTCTCGGTGCTCCGGCAGGGTGTCAGGCTGGTGCCTCTGAGATGGGAGAGCAGAGTTCAGGACACTGGTCCACCAGAGACCTCCCGCCCCACGTAATATCAACTGTTGAAAGCTCTCCCAGAGATCTCCATCTCAACAGTAAGACCCAGCTCCACTCGATGACCAGCAAGTTACAGTGCTGGACACCCTATGCCAAATAACTAGCAGGACAGAAACACAACCACACCCATTAGCAGAGAAGCTACCTAAAACCATAAGAGGGTCACAGACACCCCAAAACACACCACTGGATGTGGTCCTGCCCACCAGAAAGACAAGATCCAGCCTCATCCACCAGAACACAGGCACTAGTCCCCTCCACCAGGAAGCCTACACAACCCACTGAACCAACCTTAGCTCCTGGGGGCAGACACCAAAAACAA
>NC_041214.2:95999304-96001503 GCF_002837175.3 Physeter macrocephalus | reverse complement strand
TACATCAGAAATACATCTACATGTGGAACAACTCCTACACAACACCTACTGAACGCTGGCAGAAGACCTCAGACTTCCTAAAAGGCAAGAAACTCCCCATGTACCTGGGTAGGGCAAAAGAAAAAAGAAAAAACAGAGACAAAAGAATAGGGACAGGACCTGCACCTTTGGGAGGGAGCTGTGAAGGAGGAAAAGTTTCCACACACTAGGAAGCCCCTTCACTGGTGGAGAAGGGGGGTGGTGGGGTGGGAAGAGCCACAGAGGAGAGCACAGCAACAGGGGTGCAGAAGGCAAAGCAGAGAGATTCCCGCACAGAGGATCAGTGCCAACCAACAATCACCAGACCAAGAGGCTTGTCTGCTCACTCGCCAGGATGGGTGGGGCCTGGGAGCTGAAGCTCCAGCTTCAGAGGTCAGATACCGGGGAGAGGACTGGGGATGGCTGCATGAACACAGCCTGAAGGGGGCTAGTGCACCACAGCTAGCCGGGAAGGAGTCCGGGAAAAAGTCTGGACCTGCCTAAGAGGCAAGAGACCAGTGTTTCGGGGTGCGCAACGAGAGGGGATTCAGAGCACTGCCTAAGCAAGCTCCAGAGATGGGCACGAGCCGCGGCTATCAGCACAGACACCAGAGAAGGGTATGAAATGCTAAGGCTGCTGCTGCAGCCACCAAGAAGCCTGTCTGCAAGCACAGGTCACTATCCACACCTCCCCTCCCAAGAGCCTGTGCAGCTCGCCGCTGCCAGGGTCCCGTGATCCAGGGACAACTTTCCCGGGAGAACACATGGCGCACCACATGCTGTTGCAATGTCACACTAGCCTCTGCCACCGCAGGCTTGCCCCACATTCCGTACCCCTCCCTCCTCCCGGCCTGAGTGAGCCAGAGTCCCCTAGTCAGCTGTTACTTTAACCCCGTCCTCTCTGGGTGGGGAACAGATGCCCTCAGGTGACCTACATGCAGAGGTGGGGCAAAATCCAAAGCTGAACCCGAGGAGCTGTGTGAACAAAGAAGAGAAAGGGAAATTTCTCCCAGCAGCCTCAGGAGCAGAGGATTAAATCTCCACAATCAACTTGATGTACCCAGCATCTCAGGAATGGCTGAATAGACAACGATTCATCCTAAAGTTGAGGCAGTGGACTTTGGGAGCAACTGTAGACTTGGGGTTTGCTTTCTGAATCTAATTTGTTTCTGGTTTTATGCTTATCTTAGTTTAGTATTTAGAGCTTATCATAATTGGTAGATTTGTTTATTGATTTGGTTCCTCTCTTCCTTTTTTTAAAAAAAAATATATTTTCCTTTTTCTCTTTTTGTGAGTGTGTACGTGTCTGCTTCTTTGTGTGATTTTGTCTGTATAGCTTTGATTTTGCCATCTGTCCTAGGGTTCTGTTTGGGTTTTTTTTTTTTTTTTAGTATAGTTTTTAGCACTTGTTATCATTGGTGGATTGGTTTTTTGGTTTGGTTGCTGTCTTCTTTCTTTCTCTCTTTCTTTTATTACTTCTTAATTTTTTTATTTTTTATTTTAATAACTTTATTTTACTTTTTTCATTCTTTCTTTCTTTCTCCCTTATCATCTGAGCCGTGTGGCTGACAGGGTCTCGGTGCTCCGGCAGGGTGTCAGGCTGGTGCCTCTGAGATGGGAGAGCAGAGTTCAGGACACTGGTCCACCAGAGACCTCCCGCCCCACGTAATATCAACTGTTGAAAGCTCTCCCAGAGATCTCCATCTCAACAGTAAGACCCAGCTCCACTCGATGACCAGCAAGTTACAGTGCTGGACACCCTATGCCAAATAACTAGCAGGACAGAAACACAACCACACCCATTAGCAGAGAAGCTACCTAAAACCATAAGAGGGTCACAGACACCCCAAAACACACCACTGGATGTGGTCCTGCCCACCAGAAAGACAAGATCCAGCCTCATCCACCAGAACACAGGCACTAGTCCCCTCCACCAGGAAGCCTACACAACCCACTGAACCAACCTTAGCTCCTGGGGGAAGACACCAAAAACAAAAGGAACTACGAACATGCAGCCTTCAAAAAGGAGACCCCAAACACAGTAGGTGAAGCAAAAATGAGAAGACAGAGAAACACACAGCAGATGAAGGAGCAAAGTAAAAACCCACCCAACCAAACAAATGAAGAGGAAACAGGCAGTCTACCTGAAAAAGAATTCAGAAAAATGATAGTAAAGATGAT
>NC_041214.2:95863190-95999239 GCF_002837175.3 Physeter macrocephalus | reverse complement strand
ACATGGGAAAGGAAATAGTCAATCAAGTCCAGGAAGTACAGAGAGTCCCATACAGGATAAATCCAAGGAGAAACACGCCAATACACATATTAATCAAACTATCAAAAATTAAATACAAAGAAAACATATTACAAGCAGCAAGGGAAAAACAACAAATAACACACAAGGGAATCCCCATAAGGCTAACAGCTGATCTTTCAGCAGAAACTCTGCAAGCCAGAAGGGAGTGGCAGGACATATTTAAAGTGACGAAAGGGAAAAACCTACAACCAAGATTATCCTACGCAGCAAGGATCTCATTCACATTTCACGAAGAAATTAAAACCTTTACAGAAAAGCAAAACCTAAGAGAATTCAGCACCACCAAACAAGCTATACAACAAATGCTAAAGCAACTTCTCTAGGCAAAAAACACAAGAGAAGGAAAAGACCTACAATACCAAACCCAAAACAATTAAGAAAATGGTAATAGGAACATACATATTGATAAGTACCTTAAATGTAAATGGATTAAATGCTCCAACCAAAAGACATAGACTGGCTGAATGCATATAAAAACAAGACCCATATATATGCTGTTTATAAGAGACCCACTTCAGACCTAGGGACACATACAGACTGAAAGTGAGGGGATGGAAAAAGATATTCCATGCAAATGGAAAAGAAAACAAAGTGGGAGTAACAATATTCAAATCAGACAAAATAGACTTTAAAACAATGACCATAACTAAAGAAAAAGAAGGACATTATATAGTAATAAATGGATAAATGAAAGAGAAAAATATTACATTTGTTAAATATATGCACCTAATATAGGAGCACCTAAATAGGTACAACAAATACTAACAGACATAAGGGAGAAAGGGGCAAAAATATGAAAATAGTAGGAGAGTTTAACACTCTATTCACATGAATTTCTTCTCAAGTGCTCATGGAACATTCTCCAGGATAGATTATAACTTGGGTCACAAATCAAGCCTTGGTAAATGTAAGAAAATTGAAATTGTATTAAGTATCTTTTCTGACCACAACGCTATGAGAGTAGATATCAATTACAGGAAAAAATCTGTAAAAAATACAAACACATGGAGGCTAAACAATACACTACTTAATAATCAAGAGATCACTGAAGAAATCAAAGAGGAAATGAAAACATATCTAGAAACAAATGACAATGAAAACACGACGACCCAAACCCTATGGGATGCAGCAAAAGCAGTTCTAAGAAGGAAGTTTATAGCAATACAATCCTACCTCAAGAAACAAGAAACGTCTCAAATAAACAACCTAACCATACACCTAAAGCAACTGGAGAAAGAATAACAAAAAAACTCCAAAATCAGCAGAAGGAAAGAAATCATAAAGAGCAGATCAGAAATAAATGAAGGAAATGATAGCAAAGATCAATAAAACTAATAGCTGGTTCTTTGAGAAAATTGAAAGTGAGGGGATGGAAAAAGATATTCCATGCAAATGGAAATGAAAAGAAAGCTAGAGTAGCAATTCTCATATCAGACACAATAGACTTTAAATAAAAACTATTACAAGAGACAAAGAAGGACACTACATAATGATCAAGGGATCAATCCAAGAAGATATAACAATTGTAAATATTTATGCACCCAACATAGGAACACCTCTATACATAAGGCAAATGCTAGCAGCCATAAAAGGAGAAATCGACAGTAACACAATCATAGTAGGGGAGTTTAACACCCCTGGACAGATCGATCCAAAATGAAAATAAATAAGGAAGCACAAGCTTTAAATGATACATTAAACAAGATGGACTTAATTTTGAAGGAAATGATAGCAAAGATCAATAAAACTAATAGCTGGTTCTTTGAGAAAATAAACAAAATTGATAAACCTTTAGCCAGACTCATCAAGAAAAAAAAACTAAAAATAGAACTACCATACAATCCAGCAATCCTACTACCAGGCATATACCCTAAGAAAACCATAATTCAAAAAGACTCATGTACCACAATGTTCATTACAGTGTCATACAGAGTGAAGTAAGTCAGAAAGAGAATAACAAATACCGTATGCTAACACATATATATGGTATCTAAAAAAAAAAATGTTTCTGAAGAATGTAGGGGCAGGACAGGAATAAAGATGTAGACGTAGAGAATGGACTTGAGGACATGGGGAGGGGGAAGGGTAAGCTTTGTTGAAGTGAGAGAGTGGCATGGACTTAAAAATATTACCAAATGTAAAATAGCTAGCTAGTGGGAAGCAGCCGCATAGCACCGAGAGATCAGCTTGGTGCTTTGTGACCACCTAGAGGGGTGGGATAGCGAGGGTGGGAGGGAGACGCAAGAGGGAGGGGATATGGGGATGTATGTATATGTATAGCTGATTCACTTTGTTATACAGCAGAAACTAACACACCATTGTAAAGCAATTATACTCCAATTAAAAAAAAATCAATAAATCAAAATAAGTAGATTACAATGTGAGAGGAAAGAGAACAAGGCAGAAAAAATATTTTAGAATAATGCCAAATTTTTCCAAGTTTTGTAAAAGATATAAATTTACAGTTTTAAGAACCTTAGAAAGTTTCAAGCCACATAAAGATGAATAAAACCATACTTATGCATATAGTTAACCTGTTGATACCAAAGATAAAGATAAAATCTTGAAAACAGCAGGGGACTATGACATATTTTATTCAGGAGGAGACCAATTTACATAACTGTTAATGTCTCATCAGAATCTACAGAGGCAAGAGACAATGAGATTACATTCTCAAGGTTCTGGGAAGAAAAATCAATGTACTGCAATTTCAAAAATAGAAAAATATAAGAATTTGTCAAACATTTATTACCAAAAATGCCTAGTGAAATTGTTCAAGCTGAATGAAAATAATTCCAAATAGAAATTCAGATATTCAAGAAGGAATAAAGAACATTGGAAATGGCAAATAAACATAAACACAAAAGATGTTCTTTCCTCTTAATTTGTTTAAAAAATATATACATAGATTACTTAAAGCAAAAGTTATGTTTTGTTGTGAACTTCATAATGTATGTATGACAGCTAGAGAGGGTTGGCTGATGGGGTAAATAGACCTATAGAGTCCCCAGGTTTCTACATTTTATATGCAGTAGTACAATAATACAAAAAGTAGACTCTAAAAATTAAGGCTATACATTTAATCCACAGAGCAACTGCCAGAAGATATTCAGAAGCACAGCTAAAAAGCTAATAGATAAATTAAATGGCTTTAAATATATTCAAATAACCCAAAAGAATGGAGAAAAAAATGAGATGAACAGAAACAAATAACAAAATAGAGCTAAATCCAAGCATATCATTAGTTAATTATAATGTTACTAGACAAAACAGGCTAATCAGGAAACCAAACTTATTAATATTGACAAGAAACAAGCCTAAGTATACGCTGTCTAAAGAGACACTTTTCGAATAATGCACAGATATGTTGGAAGTAAATAGGTAAGAAATATATATGCATATATATAAAATATTACACAAACAGTAATTATAAGAAGGCTGGTAACCATATCTTTGTAAAATAAAATAGACTTTAAGATAAAGAGTATTACCACAGATAGAAACGAATAATTTTAAAGAGCTATATCATCAGGAAGACATAATGATCAGAAATATAGATGTACCTAATTAGTAACTTCAAATTGCATGAGTCAAAAATTGACAGAGGGCTTCCCTGGTGGCGCAGTGGTTGAGAGTCTGCCTGCCGATGCAGGGGACTCGGGTTCGAGCCCTGGTCCGGGAAGATCCCACATGCTGTGGAGCAGCTGGGCCCGTGAGCCATGGCCACTGAGCCTGCATGTCCGGAGCCTGTGCTCCACAACGGGAGAGGCCACAACAGTGAGAGGCCCGCGTAACGCAAAAACAAAAACAAACAAAAAAAAATTGACAGAATTAAAGGAAGACTAGTTAATTCCACAATCATAAATGGAGATTTTAACACTCTTCTCTCATTGATTGACAGAATACTAGACAAATATCAGTAAATACATAAAAGGTCTGAGAAGTATTCTCAACCATTTTTATTGAATTTATATTTACGCAATAGTATAATCAACCACTTCAGGATACACAAGCTGTTTAAGTGGACATGGTACATTTATCATAGGTCATATCTTGGGTCATGACACCAGTCTCTATAAATTTAAATCAGCAAATATCATACAAAGTATGTTCTACTACCACAATGATAGTAAATTTGAAATAAACAGCATTCTATCTAAGAAAATCCCATCAGAAATTGAAAGACACATATCTAAATAATCTATGGGTCAAAGAATAAATCACAGGTAAATTAGAAAATAGTCCAAACTGAATGGTAAAGAAATTACAACATAACAAAGCTTGTGGGATACAGCCAAAGGAGTTCTTACCGGGAAATGTATTAATCTTTCATGATTATATTAGGAAAGAGAAAGGTAGAAAATCAATGACCTAAGTTTTCACTTTCCAAGGCTAGAAAAGTAGAGCAAAATAATACACCAATGTAAGTAGAAGGAGGATAGTAATAAAGACAAGACCAGAAATTAACAAAAAGAGAATATGAAATATTAATAAATTCTGTCTTCCTTGTTGCCTCTGCTGTTAATACCTCTATCAAATTCCTCCATTTTTTTCATATATTGTTTTTCCTTTGGCTACTTGGAGATTCAATCCCTGTGAGTACTTTTTAGAAATCAGCCAAAGATTTGAGTATGTTTTTTATCAAAATTTGGGGCTTTCCTTCTGTGGCTCCCTACTTTGTGGAATTTTATTTTCTTTCCAGCCATGTTGACATCTCTGAATTCCTCAAGTCAATAGGATTTTGGTTTTCTCCTTGACCTTTATCTGCCAGCATACTGTACTGACTGGGTAGTAGTAGCCTCAGAGCAAAGTTGTATAAATGCAGATCTTGCTCTGGGTGGTTCTCTTTATTTAAGAGTCTAATTGCTCCAGTATCTCCTTGTTTGTGGTTGCTTTCCAATGTCTTAAAGCAATTTTCCAAAGTTTATCATTGTTTTCAGCAGGAGAGTTACTCTGATTCAAGATCCTCTGCTCGAAGTCCTCCATGTAATTTTTATGTTCAGACAAACCAACATCCTGGTAAAGTGCTTCTCAAATTTTAATGCACAAATGAATCATCTGGGAGTTATGCTAAAATGCAGGTTCTGATTCAGTAGGTCTGGAGTGGGGCCTAAGATCCTGCATTTTAAACAAGCTCACAGGGAACATGGATGCTACTGTGCACAGACCACTTTTTGAGTAGTGAGGCCTTAGACTACTAACCTAGTGAAATATTGGCAGTAAATTTTACAGTGTGATACAACAGAATTTTAGAGTTTGAAACAATTCAGGTTAACACACAGCTGTTAATGGAGAAGCACTGGCTGTGGTTGTAAATTCTTATTGTCCCGAACCTAGGGATCTGAACAACTGTCAGTATTGATAAAACCTACTTCTACCTTATTAATGTTAATGGATTAAACAGCACCATGAGCCTGATTATCTGTTAGCCAATTAAGATAAGCATTGAACTTGTCTTTATAGTATATTTATTGTGATTGGAAATACTGATGTATTCCATGTTAAATACTGGCCAATATATCAAGTACACAATTTTGCCCTGGGCAGATTCCGATACAACCACTGAAAACATATTTTAAAATGGACAGTTGCTAATTTTTCTCCAAAAAAAAAAATGGATTTGCATCTTAATGGGCAATAACAATGAAATTTCTTCCAAGGATCTGAAAGGAAGTTATCGCCTCCATCTTTATAGTATCCACAGTCAGTCACTACCATAGGCAGCCCTCTTTAGATAACCCCTCCCTTGGCTCAACAAACTCAGCCATCAAATTGTACAGATTTTATCTTCTAAATAATTAACCAATCCAACTCCTACCAGCTCCATCCTTGCTATCACTTCCCTAACTTAAGTAATGAATACCTCTGTTGACTGCTATTCCTTTTTTCCTTCAGGTCCATATCCAACTCTGCCACCCAAGTAATATATTTAGCCCCCTCTTTAAAACATCTACAATATAAAGGTCAAGCTACTCAATGTGACATAGAAGGCAGTTCATGAGCTTATCTCTGCCTATCACTATGCTTTCTTATCCCATGAGTCCTTTCCTCTCAAATTATATTTCAGTGATGATAAACCATTGTACTCATACTGGCCATGCTATTTCTCCCCTTCATGCATTGGCCCTATCTGCAATAATTTTTCCTATCTCTATCAAAACCATCCATCTCCTTCCTCTGGATTAGTCTTAATTCCCTTTTAGACTTAACTCAGTTGTCATCTTCTCCAGAAGCCAACCAGATGCTTATTGCCAGGTTCCTTAGTGTACACATAATGCCCAGTAAGTATTTCTACCACCGGTGTATCACATACCAATAAATTATCTGTTTTTATTTTTGTCTCCTTCTTAGATTATAACATATAAATCTGTCTTAATGTTGCCTTTATCTCTGTGTAAAAGTCCAGGTTGGCACTAAGTTAGAGTTCAGTAAGGCCTGATAAAACATATTAATGAGAAAATCATTCAATTATTTGAACAACTGGTACTAGAGTTTCTCTGGTTTAAATTTAAGAAACTGCCTTGTTCATCTGTATTAAATGAAAGGAGTAAAATGTTAAGAGTATTGTCTAGCAAGAGAGAAAGAGATAATTAAACTAATAGGTAATAGGAATTTGAGGGTATAGCAGGAAAAAGGAGAAAGGTAAAGAGGAACAAAAGAAGGTTGAATAATGTGATGGAAGGCTAGAGTCTGGAGCCTGGGGAGATGGGTAGTCAGAGGGAAATCCCAGTGACTTGGTGGTGGAAATTTTTTGTTCTGGGTTTTTTGTTTCTTTCTTTTCTCAGTATGTGTACTGTCTACCCAATACCTCCCTTGTCTTTTGAAAACAGAAGCCCTCTTCTTTCAGACTGTTGTAAACATTTAGTTCCAGAGGAAGCTACCAAGTTCATTCATGCTATTAGGAAATACTGGACACCTTCTATGTGCCAGGGACTGTCCTAAGATGTAGTGACAGAGCAACCAAGGGGAAGCTACCAAGTTCAAAATGAGTCCAACACCCTATACATGGCTGAGTGGCCAAGGAAAGGAGTTGGGGAACAGAATGGCTGAAGCCAAGTGCTGTGCTTTCTTGGCCACATCTGAATGATCTGGTGGACAGCTGACTCAAGCTGGGCCAATTACAGCCTTTCAGTGATGTAAGTTTTTATAAACAGGCACGTCAAATACCCAATGTTAAGTTTTTGTGATGTGATAATGTAAACTCACTATTGTAACTCTTTAATTACTCCCAAGTTTTTAGGAAATACTGACCTATTGACACAGAGTTGTTAAATGATATGAAGAAACAATAAGATAAGGCAGTAAAGGCAAAATACATTGCCTCTCATTCACACCTTCCCAGACATCTATATAAATGGAGCATCATTCTAACAAGGAAAAGTGTAAACCAAGACCATCATGTGGTGATAAGTTTGGAAGAGAGTGAATATGTGAAGGCAGTTCTGGGAATAACAGGGGGGAGCAGCTTCTCAGTGATGACTCCACAAAGGTTTTGATACAAACTCCCATAACCAAGGATACATGAGAGGAAGCTATCCTTAAATGTTTAACTCTCATGTGCGGGTAGCATTTGTGTACTTTACATGTGCTCGGTCCCCTGGAAATCATAGGTAATCCTCTTGCCTCCTCACTGTCACTTGGGGCTCTATTCTGTCTCCTCTTTTCCTCCTTTTACTCAGACCAAGCAATTTCTGCTCACACAAAGGTGACTTTCAGGTGGGATCTCTGGTAGCAGAGCTGAAACAGGGTGGGTGAGAAGCAAGAGGGTCTAATAATGTGATCATTTCTTTTATTTTTTGCCGTCCTTGCCTACACATGCACAAGCACACATACAGACACACAGAGCTACTTGAATTAGGGAACACAATTCCATTTATTATCTGGGTCCTAACTTCACTCCTCATCTCCCTACTTTCACTTTTGAGTTACCAGCCCTAGTCCAGTTCCTACAATGAAATGCTCAGAAAGGTTACTCTAGAGTTCCCTACCAAATACAAATGACTCCTCCTTCAGTCTTTTGTCGATGGAAAGAGTCAGCATGGATGTGCAGAATAGTCTTGCTGTTTATAATCTAAATATAAGCTCTAAAGAATAAACATATATCAGGAGGCCCTAGGACTCATATATATATTTCCTCATTGTTACTATTAGAAAAGTCACTTCAAAAATCTCAGAACGTCTCTGTGATTGCTTTAGGCACAGAAACTTGTCACTCTATTCTGCTGGGAAGGAAACTAGGACAAGTTATAAAGATAAGTAGGGGTGGTCACAGAATAGAGAGGGGGCAACCAGGCAGATAGCTAAGGACAAATTAATTCCCTATAAGCCACCACGGACCTTTGCAGTTCCTGAGCTTTTTGAGCCTCTCTTATTGAAATTCTCCAACTTTCATGCTCACCGTCCTACTTATGTTGCTCTCCAATCCCAGCTCATTGATTAACCAATATTTAATTTGCATTTCTATGTACTAGTTATTGTTCTTGGAACTGTGGATACCATCATGAACTGAATATAATCTTGACCTAAAATGCTTAGTACACTAGGAGGGAGAGACAAATAATCAAGCAGTTAAATATGGTATCATAAATACTACCATTGGACTAAGCACAAAGTTCCTAACACTTCCCCACCTCCCCACCCCTCTCCACAGACTAAGAATTTTAAAACAAGGGCCAGACTCAGGTGAATCTGTATTTGGGAAGCACCTGGCAGAGTTTCCCAAGGAAAGTTGTTGATTTTCATTCTGTTTGTACATTGACTACCATCATAAACTCAAACTTCTTCTGGGTGGAATCCTCTGATTATACCACCCACCAAATAGCTGATTAGGAAAAGGCAGTGAGCCATTTCCACTGCATTGTGGATGAGAAGCGTTCCTCCCATCTCAAAATAGAAGTCAGGGAATATTTTTTTTTCTCAGAAAATATTTTTACATATACAGTTCAATTTTATAGTTATATTTCAGATAAATCAAAGGTTCAAGATGATTTTATATACCAGTTTTAGTATTTAAGCACCACTATGACATAAAGAAAAGACATTCTAAGTTATATGCAAATGGTTTATAATGAATTTATACCAACTTTTTAGTAAGTCAGATACTCATGCATCTCAATTTAACATACTGGGGAAAAGTTAGACTCAAGATTATGAAGTGACTTTAGATATTTTTATCTTCTTTATTTAAAAAAATATAATTTTAAACGCTTATAGAAATGACTAGGAAAATGAAATAAATTATAAAGTAAGGGGTAAAAGAAAAAATTTGCCCCATAAATTACCTAAAGCTATCTTGAGGAAGAAAGATTATTTCACAGTCCATAATTCTGTATATCCTCACGGTGAGAGCACTTAAGTCCCTGAAGCTCTTGTTCATATTTATGAGAAAGTTAAGCCCTTAGAATGTGAAAGGGAAGAGAACATATGGTACCCTAAAAGACTAGATAACTTTAAAAGTGATCATAAAATCAGGGACCCTTAAGAAAGATTGCTCATGTTAATTCCAATGAAAATTAACCAATTCTTCTTCAAACTATTTCTCAGCCAGTGTCAGAGTGAACTAGTGGCAAATGGAGAAAAGTTTGCTTCCTTTTTCTTCTTTAAACCCTGACATAGAAATAGGGATTCTCCTCAAGGTGACAGAGATAACTCAATTTGCCTTGCATGGAATTCAGAGTAAAGACATATCTGCAAGGTTAAAATTCATGGCTCATGTACAACTACTCCTAGTAATGAGGTCATCTATCTAGTTAAGGGATCCAGATTTGCATTGACCCACCATTTCTGAGCATGGGCTATTTTTTATCTTATTTCTACTTATTTATGTTTCATTATGTTTCATTTGGCTTACCTGAAAAAGAAAGAAATTTGGGAATAACAAAGCACTGGGGTATATCCTACTGTACCCACTATTTATGCTATAAAGAAATACCTCCCGAGACTCTGAGTTCTTTAAGAGACTGAATCATTCAGAAGTAACTCAGAAGAAATAATCAAAGAAGGAATGCTGAAAATAATGCTGTTTTCTGGCTTTGCCTACTCAGACACTAGACTCTCTTCTCTGAGTATCAAGTGTTGTCCAGATATTTACATACAAAAACAATAAAATTGTTTTCTTTTTTAAAATCAGGGTATAAGGGAAACAAGAGATTTGCTGAAAATGTCTGAACCCATAATCTGAAGTGAGAACTCTGAAGTTTCCTACATACACAAAAAATAGGAGTGTTTAATGCTCTCTGATAGTTGTTTCTGCACTCTGCATGTTAGAAAACTGGGAATTGACCTTTAAATAGTACAGCTAAAGGAACAGTATGCTCCAGTCAGAATGCTCTCCAGCGTGACAAACTGAAGTGGTCCATTCCTTAATTCTGAGCTCCAATTAACAGTTATCTCTTTAATACTTAAAATATAAAATTTGAGGGCTAAATAACTTACTAAATTATTTTTACAGAAATCTTTGTTCCACTTCAATATGTTCTGCAAAAGACAAGATATGAGGGAGATGCTGCCTTTTCCCATGTACATTGAAAAAATTTATATCTGTGTTCTCTTTTGTCATGGTTGGTTTTTTGGTGTGTGTGTTCTGGGGTGATAAGATGTATGCTTCGGACCCACTTCGGAGAAAAAGTCCCTTCTGCTTGGAGTCTTCGACCTAAAATTTCTACCACAACATAAAATCATTAGCACCATTTGCCACCTCCATGGCAGCAATGGCTCAGAAAGGAGCTTGACGCCATTAATATTTATTGTAGCAAGTCCTCATAGATTAGGCTACAGAAAGATGGAAAAATCATTCTGTAGAGGTAGAGGGAAAGCAAGAGGGAAATGATGTCAAATATGGGAGATCATTAGAATAGGATGCAGATGTGAAAGATAAAGACAAGAAATCTTAGAGTCTTAAGATTCTTCTCCAAAAAGTTAAATGTAATCCTTGTGAAGAACCTACAATTTGTCACATTCCATAGCAAATAGGAGACAGACATAGATATTATAAAATAAGTATTATATATCCTCTACAGAGGCTTTTCTGGTGGCACAATGGTTAAGAATCCGCCTGCCACTGCAGGGGACATGGATTGGAGCCCTGGTCCGGGAAGATCCCACATGCTGAGGAGCAACTAAGCCCGTGCGCCACACCTACTGAGCCTGCGCTCTAGAGCCCGCGAGCCACAACTACTGAAGCCCACGCACCTAGAGCCTGTGCTCTGCAACATGAGAAGCCATTGCAATGAGAAGCCCCGTGCACTGCAACGAAGAGTAGCCCCCGCTCGCCGCAACTAGAGAAAGCCCGCGCTCAGCAACGAAGACCCAATGCAGCCAAAAATAAATAAATAAGATAAATTTAAAAAAATATATTAAAAAAATCCTTCTACAGATTCTAAGAATCAGAGGTGGTGCTTTGTGGTGGTAGTTAGTGATACCCTGTTTCAAAAGAACAAATATATTTAGTAGTGATCTATTTTTGTTGCTTTGTTTATTCGCTTTCCCAGAATCCTTTCTCCTTCCTTTTGATAATAAAAACTGCATCTTTTCTTGGTGAACTACCCCTTTCCCTCTCTTAGACCTGTAGTTCACGTGGCACTGAATTTCCCCTCTGGTTCCAAGAAAGCACAGGCAACCTAGACATGGGCAATCAGAGTATGATGTCTCCTGGCCACGTGTATCACATCTCGGGATTTTACTAGAACTATCAGGAAAGAGGCACCCTCTCTTTCTTTAAGGCACATGTTAACCTGGAGCCCCTGGGAGTGTTACTCGCTACTACATGCAGAGAGCCTGCTGAGCAAATCTGAGGAGTGGGGAGAGAGTGAGGCCTGGAAACACCAATTGGCCTAAAGGCAGACGTGCTGCAAATATTTTCAGCAGTAAATAAATTTCAATTATTATGCTTGTAACTTAAACTAGCTAAGTTGGATTTCTGTAACTTGAATCTGAAAGACTCATAGTTAGAACATGTTATAAGGCAAACATAATTTTCTCCATGTAACTGCATCTTTAAAAGTTTAAATAAGTCCTGGGACTTCTCTGGTGGTCCAGCGGTTAAGACCCCGTGCTCCCAATGCAGGGGGCCCGGGGTTCGATCCCTAGTCAGGGTTTGATCCCTAGATCCTGCATGCGGCAACTAAGAAAACGCATGCCGCAACTAAAATGATCCTGCACACCGCAATGAAGATCCTGCATGTGGCAACGAAGATCCCACATGCTGTAACTAAGACCTGGTGCAGCCAAATAAAAATAAATGAATAAATAAATAAAAATTTAAAAAAAGTTTAAGTAAGTCCTAAAAACTATGACACTAGGAAGTGGCTTAGGCCAAATTAGAACCTTCAAAAACCATAACTATGAATTATGCTCTCTTCAGGAACACATACCTGCTATGCTATGAGAAGCTTTCCTATATTTATTGACTGCTACCCAATTCTGCTGACATACATAGGGAATAATAAACAATGTCAACATTCTAATATTATAGCACTTTCACAATCATTAACTTATTTTGGTGCTCAATTTCGCCACTTCTATTCAATATCACACTGAAGTTCCTTGTCAGTAAAATAAGGCAAGAAAACAAAAATGCAAGGCATAAAGTAGGGGAAGAAAGAAGTAAAACTGTCTTTATTCACAGATGACATAATCATGTATGTAGAAACTGTAAGGAATTTTAAAAATAGCTATTAATACTAATAATTAAGTTAGGCAAAATTGCAGAAAATAAAGTCATTTTAGAGATGTTTTCTACCTACTAGCCACAAATAATCAGAGAATTAAATATAAAATGACCACTTACAATAACATCCAAAAACATGAAATATAATATTTACATAATCTTTTTTTCATTTTAAAGTTTCTGAGTTTTCTGTTTTGTGTTTCTTTTTTCATCCAAGGATTATTTAGACCATGTTTCTTAATTTCATAGTAGTTCAGGGTTTTTTTTACAATCTTTTTATTATTCTATAGTATATTTTTAAATGGAAGTCTTAATCCTCTGAATTCATTTTACAAACAACTAAGGCAGGGGTTCTTAAACTTTAGTGCACATTAAAATCACCTGGAAGATTTTCTAAAACATAGATTGCTGGATCCCATCCCCAAATTTCTGTTTCAGTAGCTATGGGAGGTAGATTATCAAGTTTTCTAACTAGTTCCTGGGTGATGTTGACCCTACTACTGATCTAGGAGCCACACTTTGAAAATCGCTGCACTACAAGATAAATATACAGGTTTGAAATTTGAAAAATACTGTTAAAAAATTAAAATAAAATGAACTTTCAGTAAGGCTTACACATAGCTGCTCGGTACCTTTTTCAAGGTCACACATTTAAAAATGACAGATCAGTATCTCCTGACTCTCAGAAAAGTAATGACCCAAGCAAATCATACCATCTCCTTTGGTTCATTATAAGATTGAAGATTCTAGAAGTTAGACCTATTTAAGAATGGAAAGGACTAAGACTTCCATGTTCAGGCAGACATTAGAGAATCAGTTAGAAGAGATCATTTTGAGGAATCTTATGTATTGGACTGGAGGCTAATCTGAACTACTTCTGAGATTTGAAGGCTTACAAATCTAAGAACGCAAAGGAGAATAAAGCTGATAGATACAGTTCATGAAAAGGAATAGAGCAACCATTGGGCTTTGAGTTCAGGAAGAAGGACTAAGTAAGAATAATTGCTTTGGAGTTACTAGATTTGAAAAAAGTGTTCATAATAAATTGATCAAATCAAGAAAAGTTTCTAAATCAAGGGAGAAGGCTTGAGGTTAATATGACATTTAAAGTTTTTAAATGTAATAATTCAATTACCTAGTACAAAACCCAAGAAATACGACTAATAAAAAGACACCATGACCTACAAAGCTGGCATAATGTAAACTTTTGTGCTGCTGATTATAATCTGGTTCCACAAGTTAAAATTTCTGATGAGTGTAATAATTAGAGACGGTAAAACTGGAGCTCACTGTACTTAGATAACTTACCTAATGTCAATTTATCCAGTAAGCCTCATAGCTACTTCCTGGGCTTTGTGAGACTAAGACTACATTGTTCACTATGCCATAAATGAATAGTTTGATCTACATCCCAAGTGACCACATATATTTTCATACAAAGCAGGACCTTTTGTTAGTGAAATAACCTATTATTAATAATAATTCTGAGGAAACATAGTGGGTAGCTTTTTGCCTAGGACTATGTTCTGCATCCCCATGAGACAATCCAAAAGATAAGGCAGTTGCTGATGGAGACAGCCACAAGTGCCATATCACTCTATTTTGAGACCCATCCTCTAAGCTACTCAAATGTACCTGAAAGCAGCACAATCAAAATTTTATTTTTAATATTCACATATATTTGTTCTTCCGCACTCCAAAACTGCATCCTTTTTCTCACTTCACGTGCCTGAAACTTACCCATTATTTCTTTCTACACTTTTTAGGTTATTTGCCACAGTCATTTTGAAACATTCTCCTTCACTGCCTGCCAGCTGGAACTGCCCTTCAATGTCTAACCCTTCAGATCCCTCCTTCTTTATGAAACACATTGCACGGTATAATTAAAGTAGATTCTGTTCTGCTGTATGTTGTCTAATATTTTGCTTTGTGCCTGAGAGAGCTATTTATTTTAGCGGCCACAGAATCTTTGGGAATTGGTAGCTCCCAATGAGGGTCAGTAGGCAGCATGAAGAACAGATGACAGCCTGCAATACCTCCTTCGCATTTCTGTAAAGAGATCTGACATTTACAAAGTACTGCATGTTGCCTTTCCCCACAAATCTCTAAAGACTTCATAAAAATAAAGGCTTAATGATTATTCCTTCACATTTGCTATGATTTCAAAAGTGCAAGATAAGCTATTTTTGATTAAACTGAAGGAGGCCTTACTATTGCAGATATGGTGAAACCATCACCAAGAATATCTGAATGCGGGAATAATAAATGTCAGAAAATCCTTTCCTAGAAACTGCAGTGCCAATTCTGGAGCTGAGAATTGCTGTTCAGGGTAGGAATTTGTGTTCTGAAGAATCAACATCCCTCTTTCTACAGTACTCTGAAATTTAGGTATGGTAGAATCAGGTAGCATTTAAACTGCCTAACAGTTCATTATTCTTCCATTTTCACTGTTCGTGAAAGAAATTTGAAAGCAAACTGAAGTCTGCCTTCAAATACCAGAGATAAACTTCCTTTAATGATACAGAATACCTTAAAGATTCAAACAAATCCCACAAGTTAATCTACCCCTGAATCTTTTAAATTGCATATAAAACCTGCATGCATTAATAAGAAATGACTTAACTTTATAAATACTGCCTTATTTTTAATTTTCTGTTCTAAATACAGATTACCAAATAAGAAATTTTCTGTAATATTTCCTTCATGCAGAATTTAGGAAAGTGCTTAGATTAACTCATCTTTTCTATAGTAAATAATTTAAGTGGGGAAAAAGTTAATAATAAGTAAAAGGAGCTCTAGTGACATTTTAAAGTAAAACTCAAGGACAGTTGTGATGTGAATCAGGTCCCATTTCTCCCTCAGGGTCACATACAAAGCACAGAAAGGCTGACTAAGTAAATCAGTACTGGATTTGGTAGGACAGGGAAGAAATGACTGCAAGTGCATAAGCAGGAGAAATAGCCATTTCCAAAGGATGTTTATCCAAGTGGATATCGCCACGAAGAGTTTAAGGGAAAGAAAAGTGACTCCTTAACCTGCCTCCATTCTCCTACTCTCTGTCCCAGCCAGACTCCATCTAAACAACGGTCCTTACAGTTAGGGGTCAGGAGAAAAGAAGAATATGAGCATGCTTCTTTAAAAAAAAAATGGCTCTTGATAATAAAACCTCATAAGTCACATATTCTGTTTAAATTGTTACATTCTCCAAAATTTTATGAAATTCCTGAATTTTTATTGATTATTGTGAACTATATCTTACCTATAAATAAGTATATACAGCAGATAGTTTAGAATAAAAATTGCATGAACACCTACCTATGTACTCACCACCAGTTTAAGAAATACAACACTACCCATTCCTTAGATGTTTTCTATATATTCCTGCATGCTTGTATTACATTCTCTCTGCTCAGCATTGCCCTGATTTTCTCTCTTAGTTTTACTGTGTAAAAATATGGTATACAGCTCACTTGGTTTTGAATTTTATAATAGTAGACTCATGATGTACATATTATTTTATGACATTTTTCAAGTTTTTGTGGTTCATTTATGTTAATGCTTATTTCTATAATTTATGTTTATTACTGTAAGGTATATCATTAAATGGCAGACCACAATTCATTTATTCATTCTATTGTCAACAAATTGGGATATTTCCAGTTTCTAAAATCAAATTCTTTTTTCCCATTAATTCTTACTTCTTAAAAAAAAAATGTTAAATGTCCACCAAAGTTGCAAGAATAGTATAATGAACCATTCACCTAAATTAACTTTTTACCATTTAGCTAGCTACATTTGTGTACATGCAATCTCTTTCCCCATATTAAAAAGTGTGGGATACAGAAAAATCTTTGCTTGAAGGTAAATTTATAGTTTACAGATTCCATCAAGAATTTCAATAAGTTGGCAAGTACCATCTTTTAATCTAGAAAAATTCCCCAGCTTTTTTGGAGAATGTCTCAAAATTTTGATTTGGTTTGACTTCCTCATGATTACATTTAGTTTAAAACTTTTTAAGAAATGCTACATATGTGATACTGTGTCGCCATCTAGTACATCACATTAATAGGCACATGATTATCAGGCTATCCCATTATTAATGATAAGTTTGATTATTTGGTTAAGGTGGTAGCCACTAGATTTCTCCATTGTAATAGTACCTCCCAACTTCACAATTAATAAATAATGTGATGGTAATAGTTGGAAACTCTGTAAGTATCTTGTTCCCCAACAACATTTCAGTTGACGATTTTAGCATCCATTGATGATTCTTGCTTTACTCCGTTGTTTATAAAATGGTGATTTTTCTATTCCTATTATTTTCATCGCATTTAGTAGTTGGCATTCTTCTGTAAAAAACAGCATTTCCCTTTTCCACCCCACCCCTTTAAATGTGTTTAATTGTATAACATTCACATATGAATCAAGATAAAACTGCCATAACTTTAAAAATGCTCTACACCGTAGAATTGAAAGCAATAATAGACAAAAAAGCGTCATATTTCTTAAAGGTAAAAGAGTAAATTTACTGGGAACATTTAACAATTATAAATGTGTATGCATCTAATAACAAAGTCTGAACATATATAATGCCAAAACTCATAGAACTAAAAAGAGAAATACACAAATCCACAATCACTATAGATAACTGATAGAATAAGCAGACAAAATATCAGTAAAGATAAAGATCTGATAACATAGTAAATTTGAGTTAATTTAAACCACTGATTCTAATTTGACTTAATACACTGATCAACTATAGAAGATACATTATTTTGAAGTGCACCTAAAACATTTAACAAAATCAGGCAATACACTAGGCCATCACTCAACAAATCTCAAAAAAAAAACAAAACACAATAAATGTCAAAGGACTGAAGTCATACAAACTGTATTAGCTGATCACAATGGAATTAATCAGATATAAATAACATAAATATAGCTGAGACGTTCCTAAATATTCAGTTTTAAAAATTACTTTAAAATAAACCACTAGCCTAAGAAAATCATATATTAGAAAATAAGAAAAACTGAAAATCAATGAACCAAGTATCCATCTCAAGAAGTTAAAGAAAACATCAAAAAATCTCTAATTAAAATTGAAAAAAGGAAATAATGAAGATAAGAACTGAAATGCATTAAGCAGAAATCAAAGAGAAAAGCAACAAAGTCCAATGTTTATTCTTCAAAATGACTTAAAATTTATATAACCCTAGCAAAACAAAAAAGTACACAAACGGCTAATATAAAGAATGAAAAAGGGTGACCACAAATACATGCTTCAGATACTAGAAAGAGGAAATTTGAGTAATTTTATACCAAAATATGTTAAAAATGTATGTGAAATGGACAAAATCCTTATAAATACAAATTATCAAACTTACAAAAGAAAAGCCAAAAATCAGAAAAATACTTATTTATATGTTAATATATACTCATATACATACAGCTGAATTTTTGGAGAATGCTCTCAAGAAAAGAGAAGTGAAAGAACTAAGGTAGAATAGGAAAAGCTATGAAAGACAGTAGTCTCAGTTGAGACTTGCTTCAACTGGATCCCACAGAGAAGTTCTGGCACAGAAATTACACCATACAGTCTCACCTTGAGTTAAGGGCGGCTGACTTTTTGTACTTGTGTCACTTAGTTATTGGCCAATGTCTGTCCCAAAGAATGGGATTGCAGTGTACTCCACTGGGCAAGGTGGCTTACATTGAGCTAAGAGTAATCCTCTGGCAACTGTAAATAGTTACCAACCACAGGAGGTGAAGGATGGGTACACCAGCCAATAAAGGGGATCTGGATGGGGCATCTACCTATCCACTGTGGTCCACCCCTTGCACCATTCAGATTCACTTGTTTACTGCGGTAGTTTCACCCTATACAGTCCGAGCTTCTTCAGGATTCTGGTTGGTGACAATTTCTGGAACTATTAAAAAAGGAAAATTAGCAGGTCGAATTACAGCCCTGGTGCTATAGTTGGTCCTGAAGCCATAACTATAATCTTCATCTCCCTCTTCTGCTGCCCCTTCTGGATTTCTCTGATGTTTGGCTACCATTTCTGCTAATTTAAATAGCTTGGCTGGTAGACTGACCCAGATCAGTGAGTCCTCAAGGGACTCTGACAATCTTTGGAGACATTTTTGGTTGTCAAAACTGAAGGAAGTGCTATTACTTTCTATTGGGTAGAGGCCAGGGAAGCTGCTAGACATCCTACAATGCATAGGATAGCTTTCCTCAACAAAGCACTATCCAGTCTAAAATGTCAATAAAGCTGAGGTTGAGAAGCCCTGCCTTAAAAGATTTGGAGAAAATTCTTATGGGTTTGGGGTGTTTCAAGGTCTTCTTTTTGTTCAGTGTGCCAGTGACTTGGCTTTTTGGAGAAAGGCAACTTTATAAGCATTCACCCCAGACCAGTCTCCCAAAATGCTCCTTTACTTCAAGCAAAATCCCAGCGGAGAGCGAATCAGGAGAATTAGTTTGAGAAAAGGCTTTTCTACCAACTAGTTCTGTGTCCTTAGGCAAGTCTCTTCAACTCTACACTTAGATCTTTTTCCCATGTAGAAAAAGAGGGGAATTATCTGATGTTTGTATGGTCCTTTCAGTTCTGACCTTCAGTTCTTTGTGGCTAAATACTTCTTGGAGGAAGGAGATTAACATTGAAAAATCAGAATCATTTATTTGCCTCAGCCTGAATTTGTTCATCAGCTCCTCTTATAAAAGACAGCTGCGCAGAAGAGCAAATAGTAATGGGTGGGCAGGAGGGGACGGCATAACCCTGATAAACTGGAAGTCATCTGGACAAGAAAATTGCTAAGGGAAGAGAAAACAATGAACACGAAGGCAAGAAGCTCCAGAAGTCAAACCAACAGTTAATCTAGGGCTGATCTGGTAACCACTACAACCACAATAACAAACATTTGCACAGAGCTTTATACACATTAGCTATTTTAACCCTTACAGCAGTCTCATGAGACAGAAAGTGCTGTCTTAAATATCCTCATATTACAAATGAAGATCTTGAAGCCCAAGAAGACAAGTGGATGCTTAAGTTTCGTGTTGAGTAAGAGGCAGAGTCAGGACTTAAATTCATTTCTTCTGATGCTAAATCCTTGAGAGCACAGGAAGAAAGTTGGACTGAGAGTCTGGAGACCTTGTTCTGAGTAGAGTCCTAGCCTTTTCCAGTTATGTAAGAGCATGTTTCTTTATAACAAAATTATTTGATTCCAATGCTGGGGGAGGTTTTTCCGTCTTCTCTGTACTCATTAATTACATCCCCCTGAGCTTGAAAGGGGTGATTCACTTTCAGCATTTCTGAAAAATAAATAAAGTCTTGCCAAAACACAAACATTAGTTCTGCCACATTGTTCTTCAGGTCCATAGGCCATGTCTCAAAAACCTAAGAGAATAATGCTTACTAGTTAACTCTGGCTCTGAAAGGTTTTGAAAAAAATTATGTTCTCATAAAAGCCTTAGAAAGCATGGGCTTTGTGTCAGTACATTTGTATGACCCTTACTGTTTGCTAATTATCAGTTATTTTAAAAGTTGTTTCATATTGAGTTTCACCACACAGCAGCTTACAGAAAGATTTGTGGAAAATATCCTGAATTTCTGTCTGTAAAACCTTGTAAAACTCTATTACATATTTAATTATTGGTATAAATATGGTTTCAAGTTCACCCAAACTAAAGAAGAGCTTTGGGGACACAAGAATTTGGGGGGAATCAAATTTTTGTCTCGGTTCACTGGAGATGATCTATATGATAATGTCTGAGCTATTGAGTCAAACGAGCCTAGGTTTGAATCCTCTATCACATACTTCTTGGACCCACTGTGTATCTTTATGGCCTCACTGCTGATCCCAGCCATAGCTGCAAGACATTTTTCCAGGTAGACTTTGACTCAGTTGGCACTTATAGCATTTCACCTCCATGACATGCTATGCATCCTTGCTTACTGCTCCCTGACTTCTCCAGTGCCAAAGCGTGGGTCTGCAGTGGGAACTTTTCCAGCACAACTCATGTACAGCTGCATAATGTGGAGGCACTACTTCTGGGGTAACACTCAATCAATCTGGGATGGGAGCCGATGGGATGGATGAATACTCTTCACTGTCAGCCCTTAGATTTGCAATTCAGTGAGGCATTTCATATGACTTCAGAAGATCCCAGCAGGACTGAACTCTAGTTTTTCATGACTAAACAGTGCTCTTTAATGCTCCCTTATATTGGCTTTTTGTCTTTCCCTATGAAACTCTGTGCAGTTACTTGCTTCTATTTCCTGAAATCAACTCCCAAATAAACTACCTGCTCATAAGTCTTTGGGTAGAGACCAGGCTAAGACAATTGGTACTAGAAGTAGCCCTAGAAATTCTGGACCTGAGTCACTCACCATTGCTGGTGACCAGTGGGCTGGTAATAACACCAGGCATGCTGTAACAGCAAAATTAGAAAAACTTTCATTTGTGGTGTGTTGGAATGGTAAGTGTAGGTTGGACAGAATTAGGTGGCAGTGGTAATTAGAAGGTAGGGTTCTATTGGCTGCATCGGAAACATTAAAAAAAGAAAATGATTGGTCTAGTAAGGTAGCTATCAACTAAGAATGAGCTATGAAAGCCTTAAAGTCCTCCATAGAAGGGTTTAAAGAACACCTCGAATCCTGCAGCCATAGGGTAGCCTGTGTTGAAGATAAGTCTCCAGTTTTTTGTTTTTTTTTTTTAAGAGTGAGAGAACTTCAAGACTGATGTGCAGACTCAGCATGACTCCTACACCAAAGGAGTTCTGATAGAGGAGGGGTATGACCCTGATACCCAGTATGGGAATATTTGGGTGGACAAGCCTAGGAAGGTTTAACTCCCCAAATTTCCTAAATCCTCTACAGGTAAATGTTGCCCCCGTCAATTCTCAGGTGGACAACTTTGAGAATTGCTTGGCTGGCTCTCTCCTTTTAGAAGGTCCTTGTGTGGTCCAGCTTCACCATGGTATTGACCATCTTGATATCACACTCTTAAATTGACTTTTCATCCTTCCCAGTTTTATTTGCCCCAGTCCCTCATTCTTGATCCTCGTAATCTTCACACTGAAATCTGCTTTACCTAGAGGAGGAAACTTAGACAAAGACAAATACCAACCCTATAAGCTTCTTATTGTGTGATGGTGAGAAAATTATTTCATTTCTCTTTGTCTTACTTATCTTACTTATACAATGGTGATGTTAATGGCACAGAATAGTTATGAGAATTAAGTGACAAAGTATAATGACTGGCACATAATACAAAATAAATATTAGCTTTTTTATTACTATTATTATTGTTTTAAAGCTTTTCCTGAAAAACAAAATTAGGGTCTTATAGCTCATTTAGGAAAATTTCAGCGATGCTAAAATAAGGACAGTCTGACTTGAAAATAAGATCAAGACATTCCCCCCTGCTTTTTTTCCTTTAACATATAAAGCCTCAAGAAATTCCAGGGTCATTAATGGAGTCCCACTGTCTACATACACTTTAATTTAAGCGATCTACATGAAATTGAGACTTCCAACAGCTTTAACTCTTAAAAGTACATATGAGTGGTATAAACCTTATGTTCTCATCTCTAGGTAGTTTGCTCAAAATGTCAGTCTCAACACAGGTTTAGCTTACAGAAGATTCATATTCATTATAACTATAAATATACGTATATGACATATATATGTATATGATATGTACACATGCATATATGTATGCACCTTCTACTTCAACATGAAAATTTTAAGTAAAATTACAATATTAAGAAAATATTTAAAGAAATTTGGCTTTGAGTCTCCAGTGTACCACTTTCTATAAAATCTTACATAACTTAACCTCTTTAAATGACATATCATTCTTCTTTCTTTTTAAATATGAGGATAGAAGTCACACTATAGAGGTGTTATTAGGGTTAAAGGAGATGTATATGAAAGTGATTTTTGAATTAAAATTTTTTACAAATATTAAGCCTCAATAATAATAATTTTACTTGCACATACACTTACAAATATCTCCTATTTGGATTTACATACCAATGAACTGAATTTCAAAATGGAAGAGCCTTCTTTTTCTTGCCCTCTCAAATCCTTTGGTGATTTTGAGCTCTTGTTCATAGGATGGGAACTGCAGCCATCCTGACTATGTGCAAGGGCCAGTTTCTCTTCCGTTCAGCCAGAAGTGTGGCCGCAGGAGGTTGAGAGCCAGCTCTGCTTTATGCCTAATGCATATTAATTGTCCTGAACCCCTTATCTCCGTGCCCAGTATAAGAAACCTACAGCTCTTACACAGTTACATGGTACTCTTCTCCACCACCTTGATATTTCTTCTCTGGGCTTGGAGGCTTGCAGCACCCATGCTAATTCTGAATCTATAAACTCTTACAAATTAAGAACACCCAGGAGTGATTGATTCTTTCCAGACATCAGAGGCAGCTTCAAGGAAGAGGCAGCATTTGAGCTGGAGTGTATAGGCTTTCAGATGATAAAAATGGGATGATGGCATTCGGGACAGTGCAGAGAGCATGAGTAAAGACACAAGGACATGGAATAATGGTCAAGAAGACTGAGTTAAGTATACAGTGCACTGGGTGTGGAGGCCAAGAGAGAATAACAAGCAAAATAAAGAGGTTAAGATCAGATAATGAAGGTCAAACATAAGGAGGCCTTTCTGTGCAATATGAAGCCATTTGGAGTTTAAATTGGGTTGAGATGACATAATTAGAGCTGAATTATAAATAGTTAGGGCCTGAATGGGGCAGTGTCATTGAGATGGGCAAGAAAGAAAGCATTTGAGACACTATAGAGAGGAAAAATGGACTTAGAAAATGTTTTCATGAAGATTAGGAAAAGAAATAATTTTTTTTAAATGACTGAGGAGTTGAGCATTGGTGGCTAGCAGGGTGGATTATTAACCAAGATAAGGAAGACTGGAGAAAGAACCTACTTTGGGTACAGAAAGGAGGAGAACCAAATCGTTGGGCTCCCTTCATTGATTGATTGAGTCATTTTTTTCATTCATACTGAGGTATAACATATTTAGTTAAGTGCACAAAAATGCATTAATCTTAAGTGAAAATTCACATTTATATAAATAAGTGAAACCATAGCCCAGATCAATACAGATCAATTTCTAGCACACCATAAGTTTTCCTCATGCCTGTTTCTAATCAATAAACATTCCCTTGGTGAATCTTGAATTAGGCTCACTTTATATTTTTTTATTCAACAAATATTTACTGAGCTTACAGTAGTGCCAGAAAAATATGGGGAACAGATACAGAAAGAATAGACACAGCTGCTTTCCTGGCCCCAAATGGTTATTTTATTCATGGTCTAGTGCAGTAGTTCTTACTTTACCATACATAAAAGTCACCTCGGACTACTGCTTAAAATGTGGATTTGGTAGATTCCCTCCCTCAAAATCCTAATTCAGCACTTTTACGGTGGAGCCCTGCAATATTTATTTTTAACGAATATCCTGGTTTACTTTGAAGCAGATGATCTTAGGGTCAGACTTGAGAAATGCAGACCTATTGAGCGGAACAGTAAAGCCTTGTATTCTGTGCTAAGGAATCTGTACATAGCCTGAGAGTTTTAGGGAAGCACTGGAGAACCAACAAAAGAATAACAAAGTCATAGTTTTGTATTTGGAGATGATTCTGGTAGCAGAGTGGAGAAAGGATGGATTGGAGGGAGGAAGACTGCTGCCAGGTCAGTAGCATGAAGATTATTGCCATGGTTCAGATGAGGCAAGAAAAAGTCTTTCTTCTGCAGAGAAGACACATTCAAAAGGTGTTTAAAAGGAACACTTGGGCCAATTAGATGTGAGTATGTGGTGGGGAATTGACCAGGACGATAGGGAATATGACTAGTTGTCTTTAATAATGTAGATAAAAAGATTCACCCAGATCTTGAAGCCATCCTGACCTCATGACTGCTACCACCCGAATTGGAATGCTGAACAAGTAACACTAGTCCGTTTGTCCTGAGTCACAGAGGGCAAATTTTCAGTGCCAAAAGCTGACTGGTATTTATCCTAATACACAGGGCAGCATCAAAACAATAGACTGTTGGGCATCCACCTAATGAGGCCTTGTCAGAGTTCTGGTCCTGATGGCTTTCAGGAATTCAGTTCCAAGAATGATCCTTCTGCTGGGGAATTTATTGGTGTTTTCTCAACTAAATGCAAAACACTTCAAGCTGGGTTGGGGACTGGGGGGATAAAACCAAAGAAAATCTTGGGTTTGACATTGGGAAGCAAGCCTGGGAGGGAAGTGGGGTAAAGACTAATTGCCAAGTATTTTTTCCAGCTTTTGTCACAAAGTCTTTAGTCCTATCAGCTGACAGGTGACACAAATGGGATGTGACAAACAGAAGCAGTGTCTCAGCCCCTGCTGTCCAACCCATCAACTTCTTGGATAGCCATGGAGAGTTAAGAACCAACCTGCAGATAGGAACTCCACACCTTTTCAACTTCAAGTCCTCTTTAGAGGGACTTAGCCCCATGGTGATGACACCAAAGGAGGGTTCAACGGCAACACTATAGCTCATTCCACATTACTATAAACTTTCTTCGAGTTACCTACTTTGAGTCTGACAACAGTCCTAGAAGTAAGAAAGTCAACACGTTTATCTTCCTTTTCAGATGACAACACTGGGGCTTAGAAAGATAAAGTGTCCTCCCCAAGGTCATGCATAAATTTCCTGCTGGAATGGGACTAAAACACTGAGTATCAAAAGGCCTGGGTTAGTTCTGCAAAACTGAGTAATGTCCCAAGGACCAAGGGCAATCTGCTAGTCTGTGCTTGATCCACTTCTCCCTTCTCCTGAAATAGCAGCATCTCTCCACTGAGGATGTACAATGCCACAAGGACCCTTGGTCCTGGAGCATATTAGAGTAAGAACACAACATAGCCAAGGGATATAGTACACCATAATCCTCTCCTCCTCCTCATATACAAGGTATGCCCATCTCCCAGATGCCATGAACACACATGGAAGTTTAACAGTGGAAACTACTTTTTTTCTTTGGGTTGGGAGAGTCTAATAAAAACAAACAGACAAACAAAAACAAAAAACAGGAGAATCCTGATGAGTAACGTACTATTTTTTCTTTAGCAGTTCTTTACATTTGATTCCTAGCTTGCTCTTAGCTCCCAAATGGAACTGGAAGAAGAGATGACAATACTGATTCTTGAAAAATGTTTCCTGTTTCAGATATATAGCTGCCATAGCTGTCAGCATTTGGCTTTGCCATCTGTCGTTTGTCACAGAAATCCAACACTCTTTTATGTAAACTTCGCTTAACTGATATTCACTTAAAACAATTCTAAATATGAAGAATTATTTAATTTAGCAGCAACTCAGCCTATGGGCCAGGAAAATTCAAAATTAAAATGTTGGAGAACTGATGTTATCATGCCTGCCATCTTGATGCTGCTTAGTTCCCTTACTATATGAGTTTGGGTAAACTCCAGAAATGAGCAAATGTTTAAGAGAAAAGAAATCATCACTGAAACAGTATGCTGATATTCTAACATCTAACAATTAAACACACCATTAGGCATAAACTGTCCTGTCATGAACCACACCAGTCATGACCATGAACCTGGTGGGAAAGGAGCAGACTCAGAGGCTTTGCTTCTTGTGACCGGACGGGAGACACAGCTGGAGCAGACACAGCTGCGGCTCTGGGGGGGGTCACCTTGCCTGGCAATCAGAACTAAGAAATGGAAGAGGAGGCAATGGACCTCAGGGATAGCCATGCAGGCAGACAGTGCTGTTGGAAGGGGTGAAGAGATCCAGAGGTGACACAGAAGCCTGGGTGAGCAGCTTTTACATGAAAGCCCTCTGGCAGAAAAGTAGAGCACAGTGATAGGTAATCCTAGAACAGGCCACATTACTCACCCAGAAGAAGGGCTTTCTCTGACCCTTGTTTTCTCTCTCTTTTTTCTTTTTTGCACATTTTAAAATAGTTTTCTCTTTTCCATTTCCTTCCCACTCCTGTTATTTGCCTAATACTTGCATGTAATCAGTTCTCAAGTCAACAGACTACTTGTAGCTTTATACAATCACTTCTGATACAAAGCTTTCTTTTCATAAAGAAAGGATGCTCTATTTGACTTCCTGCTCTGGAAATGCCCTACTTTTCTGAGAAATCATGAGTGCAGACAGAATACATCAGCAATAGGACTGCCTGGACAGGGATGAGTACAAACTGACTCACCCAGGAAGGCGGGAAAGCAAGCTTATGGTCTGCAGTTTCCTCTGCAATGCAAGGCCAACTGTGTAAGAGAACCAGGGAGGCAGCTGTGTATCAGCGACATGGGTATGTGTCTCGGTGACCATCTGCCCTGAGCAGGCATCCAGAGAGCAGAACAGGTTTGCAGTCTTAAGGAAGATCTCAAACTTGGATTTAGGTATTTCAACAAAAATCCCCCTTCCAAAAAGAAAGAAACATATTTAACAACTTTCCTGTCCAGAATCCGTTGGGACTGTCTTATCCTGGGGCCATGTTAAGCGGGTACTTCTAGTTCCTTTTATTATCTTGGTATTATAATATGGAGAGTGATTTGGCATCCAAGGCTGCTTTGTTTGATGCCTGTACAGGCTTTCCTGTTGATAACACTAATGCAGTTTGTCTTTCTTTCAAGTGTGTTTAGTCCGTAAACTGCTCCTATAATCAAAACTATATTAGAGCTAGACCAATTTTTCCCATTATACTTTACTGATGCCAGCCAGTGTTAAGCTGTTTTTTATGGTCTTTGTATTTTGGTTTGTCTTTTAAAAATATTTTTTATTTGGTTAATACATACCTATTCTTAGGATTATTTTTATATTTTGTTATATTCCCCAATAAAAATATATCCTTTAAAGCTACAAAACTAAGATTACTGAAGAGTTATTTGGGAAAATACTTAAGCAGACTATAATAGGATGTTAAACTTGGATTCAAGGTAAATGCAACACTACAGCTAATCATAACAGAACAGAGGTATTGGCAAAATTTTTGCATAGTGAATTTTTATAAATTGAAGTTGATTCCTGGTTTTCCCTTGATAATGTTAAGCTACCTCTGTTTCTATCTTTGTGGTAATATATTTCAATAATCAACTATTAACCCAAGCTAATCCTTCCCTATCCTTTACTTCCTCAGTATAAACACTATTTACCTCTATTTACCTCTGATTTTGCAAATAAACGTTGAGAATCAGTCTCAGAGTCTTCCAAATATACTTCTTCCAATTCAAGCATTCTAAGCCAAAATCAGCCTGGGCCTTAGCAACCAGAACTCTGTTTCCTCCTTAAAATGTTATTTCTCTGTAAATATTCTAGGAGTTTCCCACCTTCCTGACATTGCACTCCCTCCAAAAACTCCTCTTTCCATATCCTCAATCGGAAATGATTTCTTGTCCACACACTCGTTCAAACAGACTCTGCAACCTCCTGCAACTTCTGTGCACCCTCATGCCTTCTGCCCCCTCATTCCTATCTAATTTTCTCTTCATCTCTTTCCAGTGTGGCATTACCCACTCTGTTTGGAACTAGGTCTTTGGCAATTACAGAAGGTATGTTATTAACTCTGCCAGCTGCTTCATCACCTGTACTCACTGCAAGCCAATTTAAAAAATCTTTGTTCTTGGATACTCCCCTTATTCTAATTAGAGAGCTTATCATAGGGCTGTAGCAAAATTCGGCTTTGACAATGATCTCTCCTCCTTACTTCTATAATATAAAGTAAGGAGCAAATTGTGTTGCAGACAGCAACCTCCAGCCCTCATGTTATTAATTTTTCTTAGCATATGTTAATGTGTGGCATCCACTTACTATACCAAGCCCTTTCTTCTGGACCTTACTTAATGTACGTATGAAATTGTTTGAGAGCTCTAGACATTGAAGAAGGTGTGATGACACATAGTACCCAGTGTTTTTAAAAGGGAAAAGCAGAGAAACAAGTTTTTCTAGCTACGTTTTATCTAGCTTTTCTCCCTTTTATTTAAGAGATCTCCTTTTTGCTCATATTTTTCCAACTCTCACATAATCGGACAGGAAACTGAAGGAGGTAACAAGTCATTGTTGAAGAGGAGTTAATTTACAGTGTGACATAGGAAGAAACCAGGGAGGGGCGCTACTGAGCCGCAGAAGTAGTGTCTTCCAGGCATTACTGAATTCAGAAGTTTGTTTACTAGTTTCTTCCTAAAGCCAAAAAAGATTTCCAAGTCTTCATTCAACTAAGTCTATGTATTAGTATGCTAACTACATTACTATACTAATTCTTTCATTTATTCATTTATCATTTATTTATTCATTTATCCATGTATATATACAATCATTTATTCACTCATTCATCCAATCATTCAACAAATTGGGAACATCATGTAAGGAATTGTGCTAAATGCTGAAGACTCACAGAAGGGCAAGATTTCTATAAGAAGCCTCAAGCTAATGGGGGAACCAAGATAAGTAGAGAGACAATAAAATATGTCATGAGCATTATGAATACCATCAGTGGATCTGGGAGTAGCTGCCTTTTCAAAAGTCTTAAAAGATGCATAATTGTGAAATATGTGAGAACACTTTCAGTTGTATTCATTTTTTACTGGGGAGACTGCAATAAAAGTATTTTGACATTGTGCAGATCTGTATCATAACTAACTTTTTTTTAAAAAGAGGTATAAGTAATTCTTGGAAGTATTGTCACAGTGAATTATTGCCTGACATTGTATGCCAGGAATACAAGTCAGGCATGGTTACTAAAATAGCCACTGGGAGGCAATCACTGTAATTATCTTTCCATGGCCAGACATATTTGTAACAGTCAAAGGAAAATCAAGTTGGTCTAAGCAGGTTGCAAAACTGAAAGAAATAAGAGAAAATACTCTCACTTAATTAAGCACTGATAAAGGAGAAAGGAAGTTGAACGAATTAGTAATTTAGTCACAAGATAAGTTTTTTTTGTCCTTTTTTTTTTCCCCCCTGGTGGAAGGTCATGAGTTTAGGAAAAAAATAAGCAAACTGATGAAAGAGACACAGGATCATCTTTTCTTCTATCTGAGAAAGAAAAGAACAAATCTGGAGAAAATGTTATTTCAGGCCTTCCCTGAGACTAACAAGATCTTTCTTTTTTAAGAGAGGGATTGCCTAGCTAGTGAAGTTGAACAAAAACTTGAAGAAGCCATGCCATCAATAATTCTCAATTAACTTTGACAGCAAGAAAAAGTACAGTAAGGGCTTGAAAGGTAGGTGGCTTGCCAGGAAGCTGAGGGTGAACTGAGATGTTAGAATTTCTGGTGCCTGAAAATGCCATCTAAAGACAAAGAATATCATGGGAAGAGACAAAGACCCAAGCTTAACTTAAGAAATATGTGACAATATAGAAATTATTAGCATATATTTTTATTTATACCATTATTTATATTTCCATCAGTCTTGCTTAATATTGAATCTAGCCTTAAACATATTTACAATTCAATTACAGTGTAGTTAATTAAATGGAGTCATCAGCTTTTGCTCCAGGGAAGCAAACTCAGGGCTGCATCTCTGGGATGTGCCTGTCCCCTCCAGATTTCAGGATGCCAATTTACCTTATGACCTCAGTTTTCTGATGGGGTCAAGAAACATCACTGATTTTCAGTTTGTCCAGGTTTTTCTTGCAGGACAGGAGTGAGAATTTTCAAGCTCTTTACACATCAAGCCTAAAAACCAAACACTTTCAAAGGGTTTTTAACAAGGAAATGGTATGATTCTGTTTTGCTTTTTAAAAGATTACTCTAGTTTGCAGAGTAGATTGGAGGAGAGCCATCATGGAAGCAAACAGATGGGGTAGGAGGCCACTATACTCAATGACTTAAGTAAGAAATGTTGATGGTTTCTAATGATGACTTAGTCTGATATTGTTGAAGAGATGTAAGGGACAAGGTCAGGAGATATGAAGACATCAAAGAACTGAGATGCCTTGGATGAATGGGTCTACTACTATGACCTTGAAGTTATTCAGGATGAGGGAGGGACTTCATTTGAAGAGTAGGGCACGTGCAACAAGGAAAGAAATGTTTCAATAAATGAAGTAGGGAAATGAGGACTTATTGGATGACAGGATGAAGAAAGGAAGAGCATAAAATATTCAAAAGGCATGGGACTGACTATAATATAATTACATCTTTATGCTTATTTTTTAAACATTGAGCTGAATGTATAATTGTCTTACAGTGAATTGAGGAGAGAAGATGACACCTAGTCCACATCCTTACCTTGAAGCCCATGGGATGAGAGAAAACGAGCAGTTTCTTCTTGATGTAAATGAAGAAAACGTGGCAACTGCAGAACTCCACGTTTTAGGTAAGGTTCTTCAGTGGATGGAAAGAATAGGAAATTTAAGACTTTAGTAGAGTTGATTAATCCTGAAACAGGTTCTGAAATGCAAAAGATCTTTGAGAAAAGTAAGGAGTGAAACATTTGGTCAGATATAGGAAACCGAGAATACCAAAATACATAAGTGCAAGAGAGACTTGAATCTTTCTTATTATGTGAGAAGCAGGGAATGCAGAGATGTGATCAAGGTGACTACAGTCCAACAATTCTTAAGGCCTGTGGACCGCCTGACCTCACCAAATCCCACTGAGTTTTAGCAGAGCCTGGGTAGCTCTGGGGGAGTCTCAGGCCAGCAAGGTGGCAGCCATGCTGGGCAACACTAATTAGCATGCTTGCTGCAATTAGATGGCAAGAGAAACAACTACAGTGGGAAGAGGCAAGAGGTTAGAAAACACCTAGTGGATGCTCACAAAGTGTGGACAGGAGGAGCAGGTGGAGGTGGCAGAGAACATCTGTCAACAGACAGAACCAACTGACACCGAAACAGGCCATTCATCTCATGGCAGCCACCAAAAATGAGAGGATATAATCCTTTTCTCTCCTTTTCTTGCTTTTATGCCTCTTTATGGCCTCTTTACAAACTTCTCTCACTTAAGCTGGTCTCCTTACTGTCCAATACCTCACCAGGAGCATAGCTCTCTAGGTCTCTCCTTTTGTTCATTCTTTCTCCAGCCCTGGAAAACCCTCCTTTGTATATAACCAATACAGAGCTCTCAATGACAGAATTTTAGGTCTTATTAATGAAAAAGATTTTGCTTCATTTTAACTTTTGCCCAGGCAAGCACAAAGCATTGTCTGCAGAGAGAAGTGTCTGATGGTAGCATAGCATTAATTATAATTTAATACATCTATTAGAATAGAAGTCATTTTAAGGAAAAAGCAGTTTTTTAAAAATTATTTTTTGCAAGTTTTCTAGGGGGGGTGTCAGGGCTGCTATTTAAGAACAGATGCATGAGTGAATTACACCTAAATTAAGAGTTCTTAGAGGATCCAGGATAGAAAATTATTTCCTGATAAGGTCTAAGTTCTGATTCTATTTGTATAATGTTTTGCCAAAGGTAAATTGTCTTCCTAACAAGATGCTTCCATTAGCTAAGCAACATGTAAAGGAGTAATATATATTTTCAATCATTTCACATGAAAATTCACATGGCTTTCAGGAAGGAAAGATGCAAGAAGAATATTTCCCTTAGACAGCTTACTCTGCTAGAACCCTTCTAAGCACCAGTGAAATAGGGATTTAAATAGAGTTTTAAAAAATCATTATAAACTAGAATCCCTTTTAACATACACTTTAAAGGTCAACTGACTAATTGATTTCATGTTATATTCATTTTTAAACACAATAATATCACTACTTCAGAATTATATAGTTCATCAGAAAGATCCATCGAAAGCAACTCCACACAAATAGGGGTAACAGTGTACAACTCTGTCAGTAAACTCTAGTGGACTTACATGGTGGAATTTAATATGCATATCTCTGGCTGAAATGGCTACAGTATAATATTTTTATCCCATTCATTGTGTATGTCAAATTTAGGTTTATACATCAAAACTTCAAAGAGTTGGTTTCTAAAGATCATCATGGCCCAATCTGAAAAGCTCAAAAAATAAAAAAACATATAATTTATTATTAATAATAGAAAGTGTATTATAGGCCATGGTATTAGTTTTCTATCACTGCTGTAATAAATACCACAAATGTAGCAACTTAAAATAATACAATTTTTTTTTCTCAGTTCTGTGGTCAGAAATCTCCGTTGGCTCAGCTAGTTTCTCTGCTGTAGGTTTCACAAAGCCCAAATCAAGTTGTTGACTGGCTAGTTTCTTATCAGGAGGCTCTGGGAAGCCTCTGGAGGCTCTTCTTTCAGGTTCATTCAGCTATTGGTAGAATCCAGTTCTCTGCAGCTGTAAGACTGATATCTCTCTTTCCCTGCTGGCTGTCATCTGGGGGCTGCTCTTAGTTCCTAGAGGCCTCTCTCTGTTTCTTGTACATGGGTCCTTCCTTATCAGAGCTAGCAACAGCATGTCAAATTCTTCTCCTGTGTGGAATGTCTCTAACTTCTCTTTCTACCAAATTTCTTTTTTGCTTCAAGCCAAAGAAAGTTCTTGGTTGTTAAGGGCTCATGTGACCACATTGTGCCTACCTGAATAATCCAGGATAATCTTCCTGTTTTAAGGTTTCTTAACATTAATTACATTTGCAAATTCCCTTCTGCCAGGTAGGGTAAAATATTCACAGATTCCAGGGGTTAGGGCATGGATATCTTTGGGGAGGGGGCCTTATTCTGCTTCACACACACACCAAAAATAAAAGAAAGTTGCAAAATCACAAAACAGAAGATCCATGAAAGGGGTGCCATACATGATACTCAATTAAAAAATATATTCTGAAGGAAAAGGAAAAATATATTGTGACATGTCCAAACTAGAATATTATGTGGTTAAAAAAAAATCCTGTCTTTAAAGTGTATCTAATGATATCAGAGATGTATACAATATAATTGAAGCAAAACCAACACAAAACTATATTTACTGCATAATGATCCATATTTTACATATATGGATATACACACATATATGCACAGATATTTATGTCTCTTTATTTAACGCACATACCTATATATGTATATGCATAAACATATCCATATGTGCATACTTTAGTTGGTACACATGATATCTTTATATACAAAAACATACCAAAAAATTACCAGGGCAATCTCTGAGTAATGATATACTTTCTTCTTCATATGTTCTGTGAAATCATATTTTCCAAAACATTATAATCAGAAAACAAAATGCCATGTTTAAAAGAAGAATGATATCATGCATGATTTCTCACATAAAACTGAATATTCTAGCAAGTGAATCCAATGAGTCTCATACTCCGAATAGATTTCAGTTTATCACAAATTAACCATAAAAGGAGATCTGGTACCCTGAGATTAGGGGTGGGAGTATGGAGGATGATTCCTACCTTATTGACAGATCAATCACAGAAAATAATTGAAGGTTCACAGAAATTTCTTTGCTAAATAAAACCTTTTCTGAGTTCCCTTCCCTCTAACCTGCAGCATGAAAAATTAGTACTTTTTGTTTGTGTTTTTTCTGTATCTTAATTTTATAGGTAAAGAACTCTGAGAGAGATTGTAAATCAGGATCTCTAGAGCTGTTGCGAGTCCCCATGTAGACGTCCAAGTGTCTTCCACCACGAGATCCCCTGAAGCAACATCCTTGTCCTTCTCCCTTGATGAGAGACAAATCAAACAAAGGAAGCAGTGATCCTTCTCTCACCCTGGATATCAAGTAACTCTATTCTATGAGTTGGGGGAAAGAGGTACAGCCCTTTGACAATAAAGAATATTTACCTGTGCTCCTCATGCATTCCCAATGCCAAAAACATCTCAAATGGATTTCTACTACCATCTTTTTCTTAGAACAGTAAATCACTGCCAAGACGGTTGAGCTCATTTCTAAGCTCTATTCCATGCCTTCACATTTTGTTAATATCAAAGAGGCTGCTTTAAGTGGGGAACACTGACATACGTCATTACATAGGGTTATTGCTGTCACTGCTCTATTTTTCTCCATATCATCAAGAAGGCAATCACTCCCCTTTGGTCTCAATGGTGCTCTTCTTTACAGAAGGGAAAAGTTAGCATTCCTGAAAACCCATAATTGGAGAAAAGGTTTTCACCAGAGATTGAGTGCTTTTAGATATGAAAGACAGGCCACATGCCTCTAAGACTCAAAAATAGCACAGTAAAGGAACAGAGGATTAAATTGTTCCCCATCTTTCCCTAGGAAACCTGACCCACAGAATTGTGCTGATAAAACTTTCACTTATATATTGACTTTTGCTCATTCAACCTTCAAGAGAGGTAATCACTGCACAGAAATTACTCTCTTATTAGAATGTATTGCGACAAATTGGAAATGGTGTCTTGGTCACATGCTACAAATTGGAGGCTTGAGACTCAGCTGCCTGTCAATCAGTGGTGTGGAAGTCTACAGCAACAGGCTGCGGAGGAACACCTGGCTTTGAAAATAGGAGAGCCAAGGCAAGACTGGAAATGACGTCTATGAACAGAAAAGAGAAAAATCCCAAGATAGGAGAGTGAGTCTGATGTCACAAATGTCACATTTGGGGTCCACATTGTGATGCATTTGATGCTTGGGAATGCAAACCAAAAGGCCTTCCTTCAAAAGAGGATGTGACACAACTGAATTATTTCCATAATAATCCACCTGCACGACAGTTCCTTAGCACCTTGCCTTGCCTCTTTGGTCAGCCCCTGCCAGCTTTAATATCTGATATTCCCTGATAGTTTGCATGGTGTGCCATTCCCCACCCAAATTTGCATCTTGTACTATTATTTTGATATCCAACTATGTCCCAATCCTGACTCTAGGCTTGTTCCCTCAAAAAGTAGGATTTGGCATCCTCCCTACCTTGTCTTTGGTATTTCTTTATGAACTCTGTGTTATTTTTGGCCTTGCTGACATTGTGATACAGGCAGCCAGAGGTACTTTCCTCTGAGGGTCAAGGCAATATCAAGGGAATAGACTGCTGGAACATGTAGCCAAGACCGATTGGATAATTTTCTAATTTCTCCACTTCACATTATATCTGTCTCTGGTTGTACCTGGATTGCTCTAGAACAAGTCCTGGAAAAAGGAGTTTTTCCATCACCTCATTTTATGGACTGATGGGTCTCATACTTTCATGTATATGAGAATGACCTGGAAAAATTATTTTAAAAATTGCTTCCAGGACCCATTACTTAGATATTCTGACTTAATAAGTCTGGGATGGTACCACAAAATTGTATTTTAGTGACGTGTCGGCATATTGAGAAACACTGCTATAAACAGTATGAGAAAGGAAGAAAATAGGGGTCCTAGAAACTTGGAGGGAAATGAAAACACTCTCTGGAATGTAAAATATGAAACCATCACCTAATGTATCAGAGCACTGATAGCCAAAATCCTCAGTCTTCTGACTGTGTTTCGATGTTCCATGCGTCCCCCCTTCAGGGAGAGAACAAGGTGACTAGAGAGCAGGAGTATTTTTTTCCCTAACAGTTGTATTTCTTACTGGCATTCTCCCTTACAGTCTATCTCTGTGAGGCCAAGCTATGTGAGCCCGCTCCCTGAGATAGATCTGTTTGTGGCAGGCTGGTCAGTTGATATCAGGCCTTCAGACTGCAGAGAACAACAGAGCCTAGACCACAGTAAATAGAGCAAGACGATGAATGCCACCTTCTGCGGACTCTAAGGCAGTAGACCTGCCCCAGGGAGTTACCCACTGTATTGCTACACTGGGGTCACTATGCTTGATCTTCTACAATGGCTTTAAAACATTGAATTAGCGGTCGTTTTGTCATCTATGAGCTTTTTAGAGCAGAGACCATGTCTCATCCATCTTTTTGTCTTCAGAACGTAGCATAGTGTTCAGTAAATGTTGAATAAATGACTGGATAAAGGAAGGAAATCACCAAGAAGATGATAGATAGATAGATAGATAGATAGATAGATAGCATAGTGTTCAGTAAATGTTGAATAAATGACTGGATAAAGGAAGGAAATCACCAAGAAGATGATAGATAGATAGATAGATAGATAGATAGATAGATAGATAGATAAACTAGATAACTATGTATACATATATATATGTATACACATTTATGAGACAGAGAGAGAGAGAAGATACTAGTGCTTTAGGAAGAAATGACCTCATTCTCTATTCCATCTGAATTACCCCAGACGAAATACTGCTTTTCATTACTCTTCAATTGCATTTAGTCACATAAATATACGCTCCCCCCCCACACACACAACAGTCTGCAAAAATAGGACATTTGGCTTATACCATGAAGAAACCCTTCTACATATTTATATTTATTATTTTCTAAATCTCTTTTATTTCTTCTTTAGAAACCCACTGATGAGTAAGTGTTAACACGCTCGGAACAGAACTGCTTTTTGAAGACTAATATATGTTCTGTTGAAAGCACTGCTTCTGGTGTCTGAGAATAATTAACGACACACTTAAATTTATGAACGTCTGTGCTCAAAGGTCTTTCATCCGTGGGAGGGAGAGGGAGAGAAAGAGACACTGAGGGGCTTATGGAGAACATTCCTGTCCTTGTGCTTGGCTCTGGGGGACCGTCCAGAAGCAGCACTGAAGAGACAAGAGGAATCATGGCTGAGCTCTATTTTACATATGTGCCTTATCAATTGGCAACCTCTACATTTTAGGCCTTAGACAACCCTCTCTCCCCACCAATGGCTATGATTTAAGAATAACAATGTGACATGAATACGGAGATGAGAGGATGCATGAATAAGAAAAAGGATGGTGGTGAATAATTAAAAGGAGGGGGGAGAGGAGGAGACGAAAGTGACTCATGGGGGAGCAAAATGTATTCCTCTTTCCTTTGTCTTTTCCATGCACTGTACCTCTCAACCAGGAAAGCAGATGTCTTGACTCTCAAAGGAAATAAAGGTGGCAATTAAAAACTGACAAGAAGAATAATAAAAATAAAAAGGAAGAAAAGAACAGTGAGGAAAGACTGCCTCCTCCCTCAAGTCTATACAGTGATTCTGAAAAACTTCTCCCCATGTATCAATGTGAGGAGAGTCAGAGGGTTCAACCTTTAGGACCTGGGCAGTGGGTTTTCGAATCATCCAACAAATGGGTCTAGTTTCTTTCCACAACCTCTATGCTTGCCCTGCCTTCCACTTCCCAGCATCCCTAGGAGTCAACTGCTTGTGTTCCATGAACTCACATGTCCCCCTGCAGCGGTTCCATGAGGCCAGTCCTGCTAAACAGATCAGCCCCAGCCTTGTGACAGCAGTCTCCTCTCCATCGCCAATGGCCTCAGTCAAGGCTCCCATGGTCTCTGGCTGTCTTTGGATACTGTGCTACCCTTTCCCTCAGTCAGCCCCCACTAGGTACCATCTCCACTCTTCCCTAGGTTCTCAATGCTGCTAGGAGAAAATGTCACACCAAAAACACCTGCCTGGTCTTGAAGGACACTTTATTTCAACTTCCACATCTCAGTAAGACCTGTATCCTAAGCAGCCTCCAATAATGCTTCAGGCAGCTCTCCTCAACAACCTGCTCCCCCCAACCCCAGAACCTCAAAAGATGCCTTGGCCCTCTCTGTGCCCTGGACTTCCAAAGATGACAATCTTTTCTCCTACCTATATGGGAAAATCAAGACCCTGGTATAAGCATTCAAGAAGTTGCCCTATTTCCCATCTGCCCAGTTTCATATCCTTTGTCTCCAAAACAGAGGATGAATATGCCCCCTCCTCCTCTCTAATTCAACCCTCCGCCCACCTACCACACCACATTCCTGCCTCTACCTAGCCAGTCACCACTTCCACCCGGTCACTCCCTCCCACAAGCTTCTGGTTAACAATAATTTCATTCCTTCCTACCATGAGCAGGCCTCTGAATGGCCGGAATGGCCTCTTCTCTAACTTCATCATTAGCCTGGAGCAGTCTGCCTCCTGTCCTCACTAGGGTATTGAGTTCACCACTGAACCCCACTCCCACCCCCCAATTCCTGCCACCTTTTGCCAGAACTAACAGTGATCATTATTTCTCTTATATTTGACACCGTTAAAATGCTATCTACCCCTTGAGGCCTGGTGCAGTTTTTTTCCTCCTTGATTCCTCCCCACCTTCTCTCCCTTAGCTGCATCTATTACAGCCTTTCCACAGCCCCTCAGCACTCGTGCCTCAGTGCTCTGCCTGCGTTTTTTACTGGCTGAATTGTAAGCACCCGGAGGGTGGGGACTACATCAGAGATAAGGTACACTGCTTTCTGCAGAATAGATATCAATATTTAAGAGCAAACTGTGTTCAGCGTTTCTTTCCTGAACTTTCCTTCTTGGCTATTCTGGTTTCCTTCTCCCTCTGATAGAGGATCTGCCTCCTATACTGGGTCTTTTTCTCCCTCCTTCTCCACATGATCATCCAGATACTCAATATTGACCCTCTTGCTCTTTTTAATATCTCACTTCTCCCAGAGATCACACACTTTCTCATCATAGTACCCACTTAATATTTCTTCTGAGATGTCTTGCTATCCTACCGAATGCAACAGCCCTACAACTAAAGTCAACATTCCTTCTTCCTTCGGCAAAATCCTGTCACTACAGATCTCCTTTCAACTGTCCTGTACCTCAGGGTCTCCACTCTCTTTATGTTACTCTTGTTCAAACCTAGCAGTTACCTTTGAGGAAGTCCTCTCCTTCACCACACCACTCCCCTACTAGTCCCTTGAAAATTGTGAAATGTATTTCCTTTCTCTAAATAGCCATGAATCCACGTCTTTCCATTTTCACTCTCAAAAGATACCCTCTCCATGTCCTGGACCTCAAAAGATGACAATCTTTCCTCCTACATGTATGGGAAAATCAAGACCATGCCATAGACATTCAAAAAGTTGCCCTTATTTCCTTATCTGCCAATTTCATATCTTTTATTTCCAAAACAGAGGATGAAATGCTCTCCTCCTGGTCCAGGCCCTCCCCTTTCTGTGCTAGATTATAGCAGCAGTGTCCCCTACTCTATCCTTGCCCTTCCTTTTCCCACTTCTCATTGCAATAACCATCTTTAATCACCATTTCTCATAAACTCTGCCCCAGATTTAAAACACTCAGGGGTTCTCTGTTTCTTTCAAGTCTAAAATCCTCTGCCACATTAGGTGCAGACTCGGAAATAAGCAACGTTATTTTATTGCTGCCCAACTTCTGATTACTTCCAACATCACCTTCTGGTCAACCTAGTTTCTTCCTGAGTCAGACACGTGCAAAGCACATCCTGATCTCAGGGCCTTTGGAGTCACAGAGCCTTGGATTCAAATCCTGCCTTTTCCCTTTCGTAGCTGTGACCTTGAGCCTCCGATTGCTCATTTGTAAAATGCAGACAATCAAATCACAACTAAATGGTTAGGTCCTCATGTTCCTTCTCTAACATTACAGCACTCAGCACAGACCTGAGCACAGCACAGGTGCTCAGTAACCTCGGGCAGCTGTCAATCGTGCTTAGCCCACCAATGAGAAATGACCTCAACAATAAAGAGAAGTAGAATCAAATATAGGGATGAGAGGAACATAGCTACAAGGGTGAAGCAGAATCTTTATGGAGATTTAAAAAAATAAAAGACTTGAAAAGTAAAAGGCTCTCTAGTAGTCCTGGTGTGAAAGCCCCAAGTAGCAAAGGCTTACATTAAAGTAGCACGAAATGAGGCAAAGGAAAGTTTTCAGTGTTTTGTGAGAAATTCAGAGGGACGTCAGAGAGGCCATGCTGCCATCTATTTTCTACCTTTCAATTTTATTCCTCTTGCCCCTTTGCGGGGAGTAGGACCGTTTTCTGCATCTGTCTCTTTAGCTTCAAATGAGGTAAGGACAATGCTATGACAAAGGAGAGTGCTACCTCTCTGCTTTCTGTTTTCCACAGCTTTTAAGCCTATAATTCTGTTCTTGATCACTGCATAATTATCTTCATTATATTAGATCATCATATTATCCTCACTTCATTAATGAGGAAACTGAGGTTCAGAAAGATTGTGACTCACCTCCTTAAAAAGTCCTCTTAAGGTATTAATGTGATTAAATGCCTGTTCCTACAATAGGCCAATTGTAAGAAGCTCTTGCTTCAAGTTTCTGTGACAGATATGTATAACAGAAAATCACTATGAGGAAAAGCATCCAGATTTGACGGTCGTAGGTATTACCTACTTTGTCCCCTGGAAACATAAAGTTCTTTCTGTTGGTGTGTTTGAAATGGAAAAAGTCAGGACCATATTTGGGGGTGATATCTTCCATATCGTCCATATTATATCTGCATCTAAAATATGTAACTGTGCTGCCTCAGCTCTGACGAACTGAGGGATCTTGAATGTAGATCTCCAGGGAGAGGAGCTGACAAGAAATTTAGAAAGACCCAGGCCAGAAAACTAAACTTTTCAGGTTTGACCTCAAGAGATTAACCAGTTGCCCAATGTCCAAGATTCTAGAAGGTCTGAAGTTGCTTATTAACAATAGACTCTGATCTTTGTGGTAAGACATGGCAATAGCTTATGAATATGCAGAAAGTGGTAATATTTGGCATCAAACTTACAGACAAACCTGAGTGCCAGGGGCATCAATCACTTTAAAGCAGGACCACAGGGAGAAAAATGGAGGGCCCAGATCCTACAGAAATGGGCCTGGGAAGAATTAGGGAGGTTATCAAGGCCCCAGGGAGACAGCTTATGCTCAGAAAGGTTTCAGTAAAAGAAAAGAAACTGCAATGTGAATTAAAAAACTGAGGAACATTAATAATATGATTTTTAGTGAGGGCTATGAGCCAGGCACTGTTTTAGGCATTTTGTATGAAAATACAAAAGAATTCTTCCATTCAGTCATTCTGTAAAAACAGTATTATAATCCTCATTTACATGAAGTAAATTTTTAAAAGCCTCACCTTTCAGGGAATTTTAGTAAAATAAGGATAAAACAATTACCTACCTCAGATTGTTCTCATAAGGATTGCACGAGGATTCTCATAAGGATTCTCCATATAATGAAAAATTTCAAAGAATGGCTGGCACATATTAAGCAGTGAATGAATGTTAATTCCTACTTGCTATAAAAATAAGTATATATTAATAATAAAAGAAATTGCAATACAAAATTCTTAAGTAACTTGTTCAAGGTTACACAACCATTAATTGGTTCGAGTCAAGCTATGAACCCATCTCTATCTGGTTCTAAATGCTGAGCTTGTCAACACTGGGCAATAGAGGCACACATAGTGTCAGATTGGTTGGGGCAGTGAAGCAGTTGTTGTAGCTTGGTGGACATGCAGCCTAGAGGATCATTCAGGCACACAGTAAATAGGACTTTGAGCATCAAGATATATGGGCTGGGCTTCCCTGGTGGCGCAGTGGTTGAGAGTCCACCTGCCAATGCAGGGGACACGGGTTCGTGCCCTGGTCTGGGAAGATCCCACATGCCGCGGAGCGGCTGGGCCCTTGAGCCATGGCCGCTGAGCCTGCATGTCCGGAGCCTGTGCTCCGCAATGGGAGAGGCCACAACAGTGAGAGGCCCACATACCAAAAAAAAAAAAAAAAAGATATCTGGGCTCTAATCATATTTCAAGATGGTGTTCCTAACAACAACGAGGTGTGGTCAGGCTAGGCTCTGAGTCTGTGAACGGCAGACTTGCTGGGTGAACTATGGCAGCATTTGTAGCTAAGGGGACATAAACCACTGAAAACTGTCTGAAAGCTATATGGAGAGAAGGAAGATAGTGGTTCCAGACTTCTTGTAGATAGTCATGGATGAGAGGTTTGGAATATGTTATCAGATATTTTCATGTATTCAAAAGTGAATTCTTTAAACCAGACTTTATAAATGATTACCAGGTGCAGATGTTGACATACCCCTGGTCTATTGTCCAGTCTTCAGTCTTGCATTAACTAGTAGGCACAATAATGACCACTGCTATGGTTGCCCATTAACCCCTACTGAGTTTATAGTTTATGATGGTACATGATTTAAGTTCTGTCTATAAAATTTTGTATCCAACTTTGCAAATGCTTAGTTTGACCTATGTCTATGGATATGTTTAACACAACATTGTACCTGATCTGCCAAAGATTTTTCTGTCATTAATTATGAGAGTTAAGGTGCTATGCAGAAGGAGGTAGCTCTACCACTTTGTCTTGGAAAGGGCCAGAGATACGAGTGGGTATTAAATCAGGCATTTCAACAACCCAGAAATATGTTTAAAATATCCCCAAATGCAAAAGGGTTGTTCTGCATATTTTACCTACCCCTTCTATAAGGTGGTAAACACAATATAAGGAATTCAATAAAGAAAGAAAGCAGGTGCAAACAATTCTGTAAGTGTTGATACTCATTTTTTTTTTCACTGCAAGTGATCCTTGCCCAAGTTCTTTTGAGATGGAAGTTTAAAAAGTGACAGTCAAATAAAAAAAGAAAAAAACACCTTCCATCACCACCCGTGGAACTTAACAGACTATGAATAACTTAAATAAATATTAAAAACTCACAAAACTGTATTCTTGTACCAAATTAGACAAAAGTTGAATTGTTTCAGACAAAGAGTTTTTCTTTTTTGCTTTTTTAATCTTGACAGACCACTATTATATCAGGTGAACATTGCAGCAAGTAATGATATTTAAAATTAAGGAAACTTTTCCATTTCACTGATGCCAATTTTAACATTTACAATGGGTCTTTTTGCCATTCTAATTATTTTTCTAATTCTATTAATGCTTTTTGTATAGGATTATATTGGTTCCTCTTCTAATGATCACTAAAACTTCATTTGGAGTTGTAGCACTTCATTAACCTTGATTACTTACAATTAATCAAAAAATTCTTTTCTTTACATTTAGGTCTCAGAAATGTTTATCAATATGTAAATTATGAATATCCAATTAAAATTATGTTACTTTTTTTTTTGGAAAATCTGGAAACTGAATACGTTTCCTCATCTGAGAGATCATATAACTTAGCATTTAAAATCTTTGACTCTGGAGTCAGACTATTCAGATTCAAAGCCAGTTCTTCCTCTTTATAGCTGAATATGATGGAGAAAGTTACTTAACTTCTTTGTTCCTTTTTATCTTAACCTATAAAGCTAGAATCATAATAATAATACCTAATTCAAGAGTAATTATAAGTATTTAATAAAATATGCATAAAACAGTTATAACGGGACCAGGCACATAATTAATATTCATAAGGTTAGATTTTTTTATTATTTGTAAAATAGAAATAATTAGTAAATTGTGGTGTGCATTAACCTTTTGAATCAGACAGCCAGAGTTTTAATTCTTAGTCTTTGTTCCACTAACTGCATGGTATTATCCAAGTTATTTAACTCTCTTTGCTTCACTTTTCTTAGATTTAGATTTAGGTAGATATAGATATGGATATAGGTATAGATATAAGATAATAACACCACCTCTCAACTTTGCTGGGAGGATTAAACCAAAAAAATGATTAACAGAGTTAGCACTTAGTATATATTTTGTATTCGATTTAAATGGAAAAACATCTTTTTAAAAATTCTATATAAAGCTAAAAATTATATGAAATGCTGTCTGGAAATCATCTATAATATTTGACTTAGATATTTTCCTTGTGATAGAGATAAAAAGCCTGTAACATATTTAGGATCCACTCATCCATCCATTCTTTAAAAAATACTAGAATGGCTAATATATACTAGCCATTGTGCTAACAACCGGAAATAAGTATTAAAAGGCAGAGACCCCAGCTTCCAGGGAGCTCTTTGACCAGTAAGTGAGGCAAGGCAACTAAATAACAGGCAATGAGGCAACTGCCTACATGCTGTGATGGAGGCATTTCTGGGGGTAACGGAAGAGCAGAGGAGGAGCAAGAAACGCTTGCTATACATGTGGAATCTGAGCAGATTCTGGAAAGAGTAGGTGTTAGCTACCCAACAAATAGAGAAAGAACATTCTGGTTAGAGGGAACAACTTACAGAAAAGACCTTAGGAATCATGTTGTCAAGCCTGAAGGTGTGCTGCAAGGAGGAGAGATTATGCTGAAGGGTCAGCAACAGGTCATTAGGAAGCACACAGGACACAGGGATCCTGGGAAAAAGTTCATCCAGGGGACTTGTATGAGTTGCTTTGAGTTTAAGAAGGGTTCTCAGGTAGAAGGGCGAAGTGGCCAGAAGGGAACAAAATATGGAGACAGAAAGCCTGGTTAGGAGGTTGTTAAAGACGTCCAAGTGGCAAATGACTGAGCTCAAATTAAGGGCATTTGTTCAAATTTATATTTATACCCACATTAATATATTTACTATAACAAAATTGGAGACACGTCTAAATAAGTTGTTTCACATGCTCTCATAAGATTTTTTCAAGTGTTGGCAAATACTCTTCAGAACAATTTTTAAAATTCATGTCATGCTATCCGGATCTAAGGAATACTAGCTTGACTGCTATGACCTATACGGAGTCGTTATGCAACCGAATGCCCAACTCTGAAGGATCCAGACGTGGACCTTGCCTTCAGGGCACTTATAGTCTAGAAGAGAACACAGACTAGGGAACAGTGCATTATGTTTCAGTGCTCTGAGTGCTCTGTGGTGGCAGAAGGAGCTGCTGTGGAAGCGTGTAAGAGGATGGCCTCCCTACGCATGGAATCCAGAGAAGACTCTGTGCAGTAATGAATCCACAATCAACCGAAGATGAGTAGCATCTAGCCTGAGGAGGCCAAGCAAAGAAAAGCATCGCAGGCAAACTCAGATGTGAAGGTCCAAAGGACAGAGGACTTAGCCCCTTCTAGGGAAAGGAAAGAGTTCAGTGTATCTGGAGCTTAGCATGTGAGGAAGGGGATGTACAAGAGTCAAGGCTGGAAAAGAAAGACGGAGCCACCATCACTAAAGGCCCAGACATCACACTAAAGTATTTGGACACGGACAGATTTTGAGTTGAAATAATACCATCCTGGCTACCTTGTAGAGAGAGGAAATAGTAAATCTCTGGGTATGCCAGGTATCTAAGCAGAAAACTAAGTTCCCAGACTAGACTATGATCCCAGAGAGGTAAACATGCTACATTTTCTGAAGGATTCCCAAGAGCCAGCATAGGGGCTGCCAATCACAGGCACTCGAGTCAGATTTTCAAATGATTGAATGGGTAACAAGAAATTAAATGTCTAGTGGGAAGCTCATTTTCCATAATCTAACTAATTTTCTATTCCTGGATAGTACTTTCTAATTTCTCTCCTAATTGAAATAATGCTGAAATGAATACCCCTGTTTAAATCTTCAACTACATTTATGTTTATTTTACCTAAAATCTTAGCAATAGAATTACTGTAAAGAGTATGAATATTTTTAAGACTCACAAAATCTGCTCTAAAGAAAGGATATTCCAAATATGCTCTAACAATCAAATACTTGAACATGTGTGTTTCCTCGCATCTTCAGCACACTTGGATTATCCATGAGTTTGATGATGATTTGCGATTATTGCATGAAATACTGGGGAGGAGCTTGTATCTTCATTATCTATTTATATTTCTTTTGTTAAATCCCTGAAATCATGTCCTTTGCCCAGTTAAAAGCATGTTTATTGATTTTCCTTTTCCTTTTAATTTGAAATGAATATATTCAGGTTATGGATTTACCTGTGAGTTAATTTTGGCTAAGTCTTAGAAGTTGATTTACTATTTTAATGTCATTTTCTTCTACAGAGATGGGTAGTGCTGTATTTGGTAGCGTGGAATCAATATATCTTTTCCTCAGGGCAGTATAGTATTATGGAATTATAAGCACTTTTTATAAATTAATAACATCATCTCCTTGTCTTGTATGTTCAAATTCATTTCCTATTTGACATTTGCCTTTACTTTTACTCACAGAAATTTCTGACATCCATTTATTTTTTGCTTTAAAATTGTATTTTTCCTGCTTTCCATAGCATCTTTAGTTTTTTAACTTCGTGAGATTAACGTGCCATGTATTACAATTCATTTTTACTTTGTAATAAAAACATTTAAGCTATGGTTTTCCTATGAGTCAATTTTGGCTAAAGCTTTTAGGTTAATTTGCTGTTTTTTTAGAAATTATAATTATGTTCCCCAAATATATGTAGTGCACTGCTTAATGCCTAGAGTTAGCATTCAAGGCCACGTCCAAGAATTCAAATTCTGGAGACTTCCCTGGTGGTGCAGTGGTTAAGAATCCGCCTGCCAGTGCAGAGGACACAGGTTCGTTCCGGCTAAGTCTTAGAAGTTGATTTACTATTTTAATGTCATTTTCTTCTACAGAGATGGGTAGTGCTGTATTTGGTAGCGTGGAATCAATATATCTTTTCCTCAGGGCAGTATAGTATTATGGAATTATAAGCACTTTTTATAAATTAATAACATCATCTCCTTGTCTTGTATGTTCAAATTCATTTCCTATTTGACATTTGCCTTTACTTTTACTCACAGAAATTTCTGACATCCATTTATTTTTTGCTTTAAAATTGTATTTTTCCTGCTTTCCATAGCATCTTTAGTTTTTTAACTTCGTGAGATTAACGTGCCATGTATTACAATTCATTTTTACTTTGTAATAAAAACATTTAAGCTATGGTTTTCCTATGAGTCAATTTTGGCTAAAGCTTTTAGGTTAATTTGCTGTTTTTTTAGAAATTATAATTATGTTCCCCAAATATATGTAGTGCACTGCTTAATGCCTAGAGTTAGCATTCAAGGCCACGTCCAAGAATTCAAATTCTGGAGACTTCCCTGGTGGTGCAGTGGTTAAGAATCCGCCTGCCAGTGCAGAGGACACAGGTTCGTTCCCTGGTCCGGGAAGATCCCACATGCCGCGGAGCAACTAAGCCCGTGCACCACAGCTACTGAGCCTGTGCTCTAGAGCCCATGAGCCACAACTACTGAACCCGCGTGCCACAACTACTGAAGCCTGAGTAGCTACAGCCCATGCTTCGCAACAAGAGAAGCCACCGCAATGAGAAGCCCGTGCACCGCGACGAGAAGTAGCGGCCGCTCACCACAACTAGAGAAAGCCCGCACGCAGCAACGAAGACCCAACTCAGCCAAAAATAAATAATAAATAAATTTTTAAAAAATTCAAATTCTGGTCTCTCAACAGCTGTGTGACAAACAGGTAGTTCCTTATTCCTTCTATACCTTCATTTTCTCATCTGAAAAATAATAGAGTAATACCTACCTCATAGAATATGCGAATATTTATGAAGGACCTGGCACACTGAGGCACTGATCTAGATGTTGGGAGTACAGTAACAAAGAAACTAGGAAACATCCCTGCCATCATGGAGCTTACATTCTCCTGGGGAATGGACAGCAAACCAATGAACACACATATACATCATGTAATGTTAGGGGGTTGATTAATGCTCAGAATAAAAATCAATCATGGCAAGGAGATAACATGGGGCCAATGAGCTGCAACTTTAAATAACTTGTTATGAGTTTATAATATATCACATAACTAAAGTAGTTTTTTCCAGGGTCTGGCATATAATGAATGCTTAACAAATACTAGCAATTATTAATTACAATTTAACTTTCCCCTTAAACTCACAAGTTATTCATACAAGTATTTTGTCAGTGTGTTTGCTTTAATTCCAAATGCCAAGATTATATCCACAGGCTTTTAAAAAAATTTTTGTTTATTTGTTTGCTTCTTTTAAGCAGAAAATATGGCCCACTTACTTTATGCATTTTGAAATTTTTGATTATTTCTGTGGCTTAACACAGAAATTATTTTAAAAATAGATTGGAGGCTATAAAGTTTATATTTTCTATCTAGAGATGATAAAATTAGTTATCTATTTTTTATCTATCAAATTACCCTCATTACATTATTACGATCATCATCCTTTATTGTTCTTTGTTGGTCTATAAAGAACTTACACAGATATGCAATTGCCAACTTCTCTTTATCTAATAGTTTTTGATCTATACATTTTGATATAATGATACTTAGAACATAAATCTTTATGACTCATGTCTTTACTGTGAATTGTGTCATTTATCAGAGTAAAATGACATTCTGTGCCAACTTCACTGCCTTTGTTTGGGGTTTGATATCTAGTGAGAACTACTTTTAGAGTTTTGGCTGTTGAAAAACTAACACGAGGCTGTTAAAGGACTGAATAATTCTCCTTTTTCTTTGTTTAAATTTTAAGATGTTCTCTTTTTTTTCAAGTTGGTCTGATTTTGATTCATACTTTTATCTTTTAAAGTTCCATTATGTTTTAAGTGCATCTCTTTTAAGCAGCATATGGTTTTATTTAGTTTTTTAATGATAATTGAGTTTTTTTTTAAATGTAGCATTAACTTATTTTCATTTATAGTTACAATTGATAAATTTGTTTTTTTTCATTTATCTTGTTCTGTGTTTGCTGCCTTTTTTTAATGGAAGTTTTTTGTACTGTATTGGCTCTATCTGTTGCTGTGTTCATATTATTTATTTGTGCATTGGGATGTTTTTAATCTGTTTTTAAATTCGACTAATGCTTACTTTTAAGTAAGAACACACACATGCATGTGAGCACGCACTCACATATTTTTGTATAATCACTGTCATGAAATAACCCATATTTATTCTTTACCCCTCAGGCTCTTTTTGTTCTGTCTTCTGCTCCAGTAATAATCTAACCTCTGCAGCATTCTTTAGCTCAGTGTGTGCTGAATGTAGGAAGGCATGCTAGCTTAGTCTAATAGATACCATCATAACGACCATTTCTCTGTAACAAATTTGCTTCCATGTCCCAGACGCCTGCTAATACCAGAAATTTGATTATCTGATCAAAATGTATCAGCTTGGAGCAGACATTTAATAACAGTGATTATTAGGCCTACATATATACCAAATGACCATGACTGCAAGAAAGCATATAGATATTATTTACTGCAGAGTGACAACTAATAAGTTATTTGAGTTGCTCTATTACATAGCTCCCTAGCATCTCCCTATACCACCTGAACACGCTGATGGTGGACTCAGCTCAAAGCCTGCTCAAAAAGGTAAATTTTATTGAATACATATTGTCAATAGAATGTACTACCCTCACAGCCCCTCTCCCCAACAATTAATTTTATGTCCAGTTATCTACAATCCCACCTATTAGCAACTCCTGCCTGATACAACCAACAAAAAATAGTTTAAATCATATTTGTACACACATGACTCATATTTCCACTCTTTCCATCCCTTTTAAAAAATCAATATTTGGGCATCACCTAGTTAAATTCTAGATAAATACAATCTAAATCCAAACCAGTAAGAATAATGTTGACCAAGACAAATACAAGACAGTCTTCTGAGCCAAACCACAAGAAATCCACCTCCAGGTGGACGATAATCCATTAATCAACATGTTTCAGGTAATATAGTTGTTCACTGTATTTTTAAATTCACCAAACTGTGATCAGGGAGGCATAAGAGTCACTAAGAGCTAAAAATCTACTTATTATATGATTACCTTACAGGTTTTATCCAACTCTCTCTGGATACAAATTTCATCATATGTAGTGTGGTATTCAATGAGAATACTTTTTCCAGAACATGTGCTGTGGTATTTCTAGTATTTTCATAGAAAAAGTAACCTAGAATCCTTCTTGGAGAAAAAAAAATGAGGCACATTGGTCTGAGTCTGATGAGGGGCAAGGACTTTCAAATGAAGAAAGGTTAACCCCTAGTTTCTAAAGAGGTGCTCACATGGGGGACAGGGGGGACTCATTCTGAAGTAAGATGGAGTCAAGGAATCTGAGTATGGTCTTAGAACAGAAGTTGAATTTGTCAGGAAAAGATGACTTTTCCATGATTTTGTATAACAGCAATGAATCAGGTACTGGAATATGTTTCAATATGCCCTATAGTAAAAGATGCAAAAAAACTAAGAGAGTAAAGTTCAATTTAAAAAACTAATTCTGGAAGTACTGAACTAGCACCCTAGCCCCCTTTCTAGTAGCCTAAGAAGGACCATAACAGTGCTGGTGATGGGGCTTTCTTCTATCTCAGTATGACAACAGACTATGTTAATGAAGACAGGAGGACCCAAAGCCTCAGAAGACCTTTAATACCCAACAAGAAGAGCCACTGGGTATCCTAGGACATAGGGTTGCCAGAGCAAATACAGAGCACTCAGTTAAATTTGAATTTCAGATAATAAGTAATTATTAGTATTAGTATGTTCTGTGCAATTCATTGTTCATCTGAAATTCAAATTTAACTGGACATCCTGTATTTTTTTATTTACTAAATCTGCAGACCCTACTCAGGAAGTTTTGAGAGAAAGGGAGGCCTCAAATAGCAGAGTTCTTATTATTCTTACAAATAAAAAATTATCAATATTTTCATTACCTTGCATATTTCCAACATATATCCTAACTGTAATCATTCAGTTTGATTTATTCTGGAAAAGCAAGGTTCCCCCCACCCCCAATTGATATAATATTCTTAAATGCTTCTGAAATTCCCTTTTATTATGTTGAATTACTTATTCCCTCATCAATATCTTATTATAAGCACCACTGCCAGAACTTAAATCCACTGAGTTCTCACTGACATCAAATTCAAACTCCTTTAAAATATATGGTATATAAAGGAAGAAAATACTGGCTTAAATGACCAAATATGTAAGGGAAGACAGGAAGAAGGAAAAACATCTGGTAATTAAAAAAAAAAAAGAAAACAATAAGTGTTTAAATCTGATCATTATAATGTTTAGTTTCACTTGTGAGCAAATGAAATTTGAGTAAACTCCCTACATTTACATATTTAGCTCAGTCTAAAGACTTTCATGGCTTCTTTCTAATTCTCACAGAGACTCATTCCCTTGTGGATTCCTCAAGCTTTAAGATGAATGTACCTGTTTATCTTGTCACTTGGACAATTTCAACTGAAAGGTCTTTTAACTGATGTCAGTAAGAGAACTACTGCTATTTGTAAAAAGAATTTGAGTGAGGCAGTTTGAAAGTTAGAGATATGTTTGTCCTGCCCACGTTTGCTCCAAAAGGAAAATAGTACCTTCCACTTTAAAAAAAGAAACAGTTAAACATGCTCAAAGATTCATTATGCAAATTGGTGTGATGAGCACTCAAGTAAGTGTGTGTGTGCATGTGTGTGTGTGTATGTGTGTGTGTAGTGTAGGCCAAGGCATTAGACTCCTAGAGGTAGCTAGAAATACACAAAAAAATCTCACTAAATGTCCCCAAGGCAGAAGTGATAGACTCCTTTTTAAACCTCCATGCACAGGCTCCTTAAGCCCTAAGTATAAGGAGGGAATAAAATGGCTGGATAGGGTCTCTTAAACTCCAGCCAGACAATTAATTTCCAGCCCTCACACCATAGATTTGACCTCAGAATGCTTGTCCTGTGTTGTGCTCCTGGCAAGACAAGCCCATCTGAGGTTTCAAAGAGCATCTGATAAGGGTAAGGCCAGCTGGTTTGCCAGCTGCTTCTCCCCCTGGGAAATGGAGGGAGATTTCCTGGCTACCCTGAACTACTACCATTTATGGTTATTAGTATACATAGGAAAGAGTCTCCAAGATCCCAAGCTTGTCTCTTGGCAAAGCTCTCCACAATGCAGCAGTCCAGGTTTGGTTCTTTTTAGAGAGCACAGGGAATGTCAACACAGTTGGAGGTCAGCCGACTCTGGCCTATGAAATTAGAGGTGCTCAGCATGCTGAGGGTCATATTCACAGGGGCAGAAAAATGCTGTGAATTCAGGGCTTTGGAGCAGAAGGTAGCTATGCTGTGAATCCTGTTCACTGGATGTTTTTAGGTTAATTCAACCATAGTTCTAAGGTCCCAATCCTAGGATCACAATGCTGAAAGGGTTGTTGAGACCTCCAGCTGCCTGATCACTTTACTTTTCAGAACTATTCTTTCCTTCACTGTAAAATAAAGAGGAAGGGGTTGATTAGGTGATCTCTAATGACCTTCCACCACCTTCTTAGCAAGGCGATGCATTTGGTAGCAGAAATCCAACTATACGGGGGCTAAACCACAGACAGAGGTTTATTTTTCTTCACATAATGATAGATATGAAAGTTAGGTAGTAGAGGCTGATATAGAGGCTCCCCAGTGCCAAGAGTGAGCAGTATTCCAGTATTTCTGCTCAGTGAATGTCTTCTGATTTCACGCTTTTCACCTCCAATGATTGCATCTAGGCAGGAAGAAGAGCAAGAGACAGGTTCCTGCTGAGTGTTAGCCCCTTGTTAAGAGTTTACCTAAAAGCCCCACCCAAAACTGATATCTAACCAGCCCTCAGTATGTAATAGATCCATCCCTAGCTGAAAGAGAGGTTGGAAAATATACATTTCTAATTAGGCACATTGCAACCCACATAAACAATGCATTCTCTTAGTAAGAAGGGAAAATAGATCCAAGCAGAATATGCTATAATCTCTAAGATTTTATATTTCTTGTCATTTTACTGCATGTATGCAATGCATCTTTTAAATCATTGAGAATAGAAAAAAAAAGGATTAAAATAAATTTTGTGAATAAATGGTCCCTGCAGCTTAGACATCGGTTATCCTGATTAGGAAATAGGGTTCTGGAATACTGAACTCCTGACCCTCCTAAAAGTTGTTCCGGGAAGTAAGTCACTGACACAATTTGTCACTTTCTAGACCGAATTTTTCTTACTCTTTCTTCTTTCCTTTCTATGATTATTCTCTCATCCTCTTTCCTTTCTTATCTCTCTTAGAGTTATGCTTGCCAGATAAACCTTTGGGGGGAATTTAAAAAAATAACTTGCTCATTCGGAACACCTAATTGGCCCTGTCTTCTGTTTAAGACATCCTTCTTTTAATCTGCATTCAGCTTTCCAAGACTGGAGAGCTTACATTCCTAAAAGTTATAATTTATAATTTCATTGTTTAATAGTGAAGCCTTTCCTCTATTCCATTATTTCAGGGAGATTTCCTTCCTGTGTTCTTCACTGCTGTGGCAGATTAAATCGTTATTCACAACTCTTCATGTCCTTCCTGTATTAGAAGTACTTACATGTGTCCTTTGCCATGTGGTCCTACCCTCTAGATTGTGCAGAGTATATCTCCCTCCCCACTGATAGAGTTTAGTCACATGTTTGGCTTTTGCCAATGGGATGCAGGTGAAAGTGATAGTGTTCCATTTCTAAGATAAGTCCTAAAGAGGCCTCATGTTTCCACCTGCCCTCTTGTATGCCAGCCACTCACTCAAAGTATTTCCATGGAAATACTTCCTCGATAGCCATTCACCCAAAGAGGATGAAGAGACAAATGGAAATGACTGGAAGTCAACCTAAAGTCTAAAACAAAATCCAGCTGACTTCACCCTGAAACAGAGCTGCTCCAGCTGACCCACAGAATTTTAAGTAATATAAGGTTTGTTTTAGTAAACTATTGGTATTTTAGAATTTTCTATTACACAGCAATATTATGGAAATAACTGACTAATTCAGTTGGCCCATGGCTGGAATTAGTGGTAAAAACTGGGAGGTGCCTGAGTGATAAATGGCCTTTAAACTCTGGTAATTCCAAAGGAATTCTCAACACAGCTCTGACATCTAGGTTTTATTCTAGAAGGAACCACAGAGGACAACAGGGGAAAAGGAGAGGTCTTCAAAACCTCAATCAGCCACAGAAAGAGAAGCACTGCCCAGATTTTGTTCACTCCACTAATTTGACTGAAGGAACTTCCCAGATCCATGCATCTGGTTCCCCTATTACATAAGACCCTACACAGCTAGCAAAATTTAAGCATACAAATATGGTGATACTTCTCAGAAACGGTGTGAAGACCTTCAAAGAAAGGGGCTATGAAGGTCTGAGGCATTATAATAATGAATAATTCACCACACTACTCAGCTTCCAGAAAAGGGCAATTGAGGACTCAGGAAGAAATTAGAGTTGCTCTCTTTTTTTATAATTGACAAGTACACCTTGGAACAAACACAAGAATCTTCTCTATTAGCCCAGGTCCTAGATATACTTATGGGTGCATAACAAAAACACTACCTCAGCCCCTGCATCCTTGCCACTTATGACAGGAGCCCCCAGGGAAATGGATATACCACCAGTTCCAATGGTAACCTGCAGATCCCAAACAGTAGGTTACTGGCAGGAGCCTGGAGAGAGTAGGGGGAGAGCATTTTCCTCAGGAAGCCCAAATTGGCTGCCTATGTACAATAAGGGATAATGAGAGACCCCTCAATTCCTTGTCACTCCACTCTCCCTATCTGAAGTAAAATAAACTAGGCAGCAGCTGCATCTGGTCACCATCAGAGGGGCAGCAGCTACAGCTGGCTTCTCTCCCACAGGACTTTGCAGTTATACAGTGCCCACTCTGGCATCTAGACAGTTGGCAGAATTCTTGTTAGAATTCTATTTTCTGTTCTCTGAAGACTTGGTCTTATTTATAATCATCCAGTGACTAGTGGAAGCTATAGCCAGGAAGGATATGTGGTTCAGTAAATCCTCTACATGAGCTTCAGATGAAATATGGTTTGCGTGGATGACGGGATGACTTACTGTGAAGTGAAGGTAGCTGGAGAGCCTACTGAGAAACTACCCCGTACTTTTTTTTTAACATGCAAAGAAAAACAAACAAACATGGAAGAATTTTTTTTTTCCTACTAAAGAGGAGTCAAGCTTCTTTTGTTTCTAAGATCCGAGCTATTCTTACCTTTAGGGGACAGCTAAGCAGTAGCCAGCCTTGTGTTTCCAGACAAAAGAGAAGTTGCTAAGTAAACGTGAGTCACTCAGACGATAAATAGGCTTTTTTGTTCTGACAGTTTAGGACCAGAGTTCACAAACCCAAAGCCTTTGTGGAGGAGGCAGACCATGGAAATGATCCATGCTGACCTTGTGGGATAATTTCTAACTGACCTCTGGCTTCCTGGGAGACAGGAGGAGGTGACAGACTGGGCAAGCTGGAGAGTTCATGTCCTGCCTAAAGTGGGGTGATGCCACTCAACTGCAGCTGGCTGCGGCTCTTTGCAAACATAGACCTCGTTTCTGGAACAAGGAGCAGCAGCAGCCATACACATAGAGCACGGCTCTCTTCCTCTCCTGCTTGGGACTATAGAAGCCTCCCAGGATTCTTCTGTGATAGAAGCAATGCACAGAACATCTCTGCAAAAACAGTGATGTTGGATGTTCCTACACGTTTGAGGCATCTGAGGACCTAACTAGAAACTAATCATCACATCCAATAAATTACAGTGGCTTGCACTAGAATACTGGGGAACACTATTACCAATGAATTTTCAACAATGGGAATTACTGTTCTAGGATATATAAATGGTGTAAGTTCTGAGTTGAGTCTATCAAGGAGAATTATGAAAATAGGAAATTGGGGAATGGGTATAGAAAAAGGAGATAAAATAGGTGGCAGAAAAAGAATAAACTGTTTTGCAGGAATACCATAGGAAAAGTAAGGGAAGATGGAGAAGGCAAATCTGTGTGTCAGAGCTGTACTCTGATGGTGTGTAAAGGAGGGAGAGAGCTGAGGAGTGTGTAAGAAGTATGGATGAGTAGATGCTTCCTAAGAGGAGCAACACAGGAGTCAAGAGACCCAATCACACAATCAGGTGGTCCTTGAATATTTGGTTGGAGAACCAGATGAAGGGGGAAAGTCTTGCTTAATATATTAAAAAAATATATGTGAATTAAATAAATATGTGAATTAAATCTAGGTGAAGCAATCCAGAAATATATGTATAGTACAAGGGATCACAAATGGAAGAGCACTTACACATCATTCATAATTTAAGATTTTTTAGTGTCATTAATTTGACTTTTATTTAATGAACTATCTTCACTGTTTTTTTTTTTTTGTATCAGTAGCTGTGGCAAACCACAGAAACCAAACTATATAGTTTTATTAGATCATTTATTTGAAGGATATTGGGTAGTTCAAAAAATCATCAAGAATGCCACAGAGCCAAGTTCAGAAAAAGAACAGGGAGTAAGGGGAAGTAAAATGCAGCCAAGATCCTACCATAGCAACAGTACCCCTGGATACCACTGCCCATGAACACTCATTACTGGAACATAAAGCTCGTGACTCCACAGCAGTCTCTACTCATAACATCTGGGCATATCTTCATTTCTCTTTCAATTCCTCAAGATCCAAAGGTTTGGAAGCAGCATCCAATTGGCCAAGTTTAGGTGCATTTTAGGGTGACCTGCATCTTAGGTGCCGTTCCACCTGTGGCTTTCATAATAGGGGCCAGAATTCTCATAAGATTCCCCCCAGTATAGGAAGGCTGTTCCAAAATGAGAACACACAAAAATGACAAATGCCTTTTACATTTATTAAAGCATACTTAGATAATATAGTTTCTACTGACTTTTTTCTCTCAAGAAGAGTTTTCTTATAAAAGCCTATTTTATCAGTCATAAATTCTTATATTATGAAGACTTTCTATTACCTAAGCCACATGACAAGGGAAAGATTACCATGTAATTGTGTGAACCCAGGTGAAACTGTAAAAATGTAATAAAGCTGTTGTGTACCCAGTAACCACTCTTTCTGTCCAGCTAGTCAATATTAGTGTTAATGAATCTAAATTATTGAGCACCACTGTGGCAATGAAAACTAGAGGAGGGAAGGAGAAGTTGAAAGAGAGATAGAGACAAAGAGATTGCAAGAAACAGATACATAAAAGACCTTATCTCTATCCAAAGGAACTAATAGAATGAAATGACATAATAACACTCATAATACTTATGCCTGAAACTGACTACGTAAATCGTGAGTTGTGTAGACTGTACATTAACCAGAGTCACTACTGGCATTTCAGTGAAGAATAAATCTGAAAAGGTGAATTTTGATCCAGCTCAGAACAAAGAAAACCAATTCGGCAATTCATTCTTATCAAGTTAGTGATTTATTCATTCACTACTTCAACAGATATATACACAAGCACCTACTATGAAGAGAAAATCAAACAGTCGAAAAAAGAGCATTGATGAGCAGAACCAACTTAAGTAAAAAGATAATTTAGGGACAAAAATGTATTATAAAATAATATTTTAAATTGGTCTCATACTTCAGAGAAATTCAAGAAGCAGCAGTGAATGGGCTAACTAATTCTAAAGTTCTTAGGGAAATTTAAGGGACAGTGAAAACAATCTTGAAAGAAAAGGAAAAGGTTGGAGTACTTCCCAATTTAAAAATGTACTACAAAGCTATAGTAATCAACAGAGTATAGTACTGGCCCAGGATAGACATACAGACCAATGGAATAAAATTAAGAGCCCAGAAACAACCCCATATATTCATGGTCAATTCATTTTCAACAAGGATACCAAGACAGTTGAATGGGGAAAAAATAGTCCTGACAATAAATAGAAGCTAGAAAAACTAGATGTCCACAAGCAAATAATGAATCTGAGCTTATACATGACACCATATATCAACATTAACTCAAAATGAATCAAAGACCTAAATGTAAGAGCTAACACTATAAAACTCTTAGAGGAAAACAGGTGTAAATATACATGACCTTGGATTAGACCAGTTTTTTAGATATGACATCAAAAGCACAAGCAACCAAAGATAAAATAGATTAATTGAAATTCTTCAAAATTTAAAACTTTTGTGCATCTAAGGACACTATAAAGACAGTGAAAAGATAACCCACAGAATGTCAAAACATATATTAGATAAGTTTCAAGTATCCAGAATATATAAAGAACACTTACAACTCAAGGACAAAAGACAACTAACCCAATTAAAAATGGGCAAAAGATATAAATAGACATTTCTCCAAAGAAGATACACAAATGACTACTAAGCACATAAAAAGATATTCAACATCATTAGTCATTAGGTAAATGCAAATCAAAACCACAATGAAATACCACATCAGACCCACTAAGATGGCTAGAACTAAAACAAACAAACAAACAAAAACAGAAAACAAGTAGTGAGGGGGATGTAGAGAAATTGGATCACTCATACATTGCTGGTGGGAATGTAAAATGGTACAGCCACTGTGGAAAATAGTTTGGCAGTTCATCAAAAAGTGAAATATAGAGCTACCATATGACCCAGCAATTCCACTCCTAAATATATACCCAAGAGAAATGAAAATATTTATATGTTCACACAAAAATTTGTACAAATGTTCATAGTAGCTTTATTCACAATAGCTCAAAATGGTAAACCCAAATGTCTACCAGCTGATGAATGGATAAACAAAATGTGGCATATCCATGCAATGGAATATTTTTCAGCCATAAAAAGGAATAAAGTGCTGTTACATGCTACAACCTGGATGAACTTTGAAAATATTATTTTAAGTGGAAGAAACTATACAGTATCTGACACAAAAGGCCACATATTACATAGTTCTATTTAGGTGAAATGCTTGAATTAAGTAAATCCACAGAGACAGAAAGCAGATTCTTGTTTTCCAGGGGCTGAGAGAAGTGGGTATTGGCACTGACTGCTAATAGGTAGAAGGTTTCTTTTGGGTAATGGAAATGTTCTAGAATTAGATAATGTGATGATTGCACAATATAATGAATATACCAGAAAAAGCCTGTGAATTGTAAAATGGTGATTTTTATATTATGTGAACTATATCTCAATTTAAAAGAAGGGAGACAGAGGCAATTGTAGCCTCTGAATAAAACAAGAATATGCTGCTATGAAAGCAGTACTCAGAAAGTAAGAAACTGTTCTTAGAAGTTAAAAACACTGCTAATGAAAGAAAAGTGAAAATTCAATGAATTGGAAAATTAATAAACAGGACCCAGCTTAAGACTGATTTATTGACACAAAGATAAAGTTTAAAAAATGACACATACAGCAAGAGAAATGAACTGAAAAATATGGAAGTATACTTAAGAGATATGAAAAGCAGTTCAAAAGAGCACCACTGATCAAATACATTGCTTTTCAAACTGCAGGTTTAGCCCTTCAATGGGTCATTCTATAAAATTAGTGCTCTATGAGTAGCATTTTTGAAAAATGAAATGGGATATATCAGACAGATAGATCAGAATGGTATAGCTAGATATATAGTAATATGTACATGCATACTGAATAGCATGTACATATATGTAGTTCTTATTTTAGACTGTGGTAAAAAAGTTTTATTGTCAATGATGATCTAATAAAATATCAGTCATGTAGAAACACTGACAATGTAGGAGGCAGCACAAGAAACAACAGATAATTTCCTCATATTGAAGAAAGGCACAAAATCCATTAGATCGAAGGGCCCAAACACATGAAGAACAAATAAAAACACATACATCTAAAACTGCATAATTTTAGAGATAATTTTATATATTCAACAACTTAGAGGGCAGAGAATAATGCATTGCTATCCTTAACCTTCTCAAGGAAAAAAGAATCTAAACCAAATCGTTATGCCTAGAAAAATATCAAATACAAGAGAAGAATGAAGGCACTCGGTGACAGACAAGAACTTTGAAAGTTTACAGCCCACACACTCTTTATGAATAAAAGAAATCCTCAAGAAGGTACTCCAACAAAATGAAAAAAAAAAGGAGCCGAGAAAGAGAATGACCTAGGATATATATTCAAGTATGACCCAGAAGAAGGGAAGAAAGCTTAAAAAGGAATCCACTAAGATGAGATGCTTAGAAAATTCCTCTGTTACAGTGTTTAAATGACACTGGGTAGCAATTCATTCTCTGAGTTAAATACACTTCTTAGTTGTACAGTGAATGATATGTATACAATTATAATGCAGTATTATGAACTATTGTGGATGAGTTTCAACTTTTGGATATCAACTGATGAAGTATGAAAGGTGTATGGGCATAACACTGATCAATACTAAGTTTCTTAATGTAAATATGATAACAAATGATAAAAAATGACTTACAGATAGAAGAATGATGGAAACAAGGGTGATTGCTCTTATTCTCTCATTTTAATATCAGGAAATAATAGAAACTATCTAAAGTCAATAAACCAAGAATTAGAAGTTACAGTCATAAAGGCAACAACTAGATAAACTAAAAATAATAAGATGACCCAAAAAGTAGAGTATAAATATTTTAGAAACCTTCCCTCATGCATCCACTCCTTTGATAGACCATTCAAGGAGGAACAGGGCTTATGTGATTCTCATGCTGCCCTCTGAAGGAGTATGTGGTAGAGTAAGTGCATTGATGGCCTCAATTAACAGTGCAAGTCTTTGTGTCCTGTAAATGCGAGTCCTCTCCTGTTTTAACTCTGGGCTTAGACAGGCTTTTGGTCACTAATTTCTTTGCAGAGTTGATGCAAGCGGAGTCTTGAAAATGCATTTTCCCTTTCCCTTTCTCCTCTTGCTTCTCTTTGTCATGAGAACATGTTCTGGCTAGCCTGCTTCTGCTGGCTAAAATATATACCGCCAATTCCAGCCTACCACCTCAGGGTTTTCTTGCTTTCTCTTTTTTCCATTTGTTTAAATCCCTTCTCTGCAGTGAATGCTGCAGGTAATGAATCTTTGGACTATACTGACACCTCTGCAGCCCCCAAGAACCATCATCACCTCTGGTCCCAGCACTGCTGCCTCCTTGGCCCCTTGCCCTGCCACTATCTCCCTGGGTATGACTGCTCCCCTTCAGTCCCCATAACCTGCCTGCCACCTTGTCGCCTCTGCAGGCCACACAGCTGCCTCCTAGGGCAGAGAAAGGAATCAAAGGGGGAAAAAAGAATAAGAGAACCCTCAATAAACTTTTGATTTGAAAAAATTTATTTGGTAAAGTTCTAACTTAGGAGAGACTCTCATTTCACCTCCAACTGATTAGAAGAAACAGAAGAGAGGAAGTATTTCTCAAATCTTATAATGGAACTCTACTTTGGATGCCCTATTATTGATGATACTCTTACACAAGGGATCGTATCTTCTCCATGATATGTATAAAAACTGAATGCTTGTACTAATATGAAATATTCAGCAGTGATACCATGAAGCAAAACTATTTGTTTAATGTCTACCATATTTCAAGGATACAGAAATCCTTCAGGTCAATAAAATACCACATCAGATATGCAAATCTTAAAATTATTGACAATGTCAAGTATTGGCACAACCATTGAGAAAAAGCACCTCTTATACCATGCTGGCAGGGAGTAAACTGGTACATTCTGGAGGACATTTTAAAAATATCTACTACATTTGAAAATGGACTTGTTCTTTGACTCTGTACTTTTACCTTGAGGAGTATTTCCTAGAGAAACTTTACAGATATTCACAAGGAGACATGACAAACAAGTTTATTACAGCCTCGTTAGAGACAGAGAACTGTTGGGAATGACCCAAATGTCTATCAGCAGGATAATAAATAAATGCAGTGTATTTACCAAATTTCATACTATACAATGGTGATAAAGAATGAACTAGAACTACCAATATCTACATAACCAAATATTTAAAACATAATATGCAGAAAGACAAAAAAAAAAAGAAAAATGTAAAGACTATTGTAGTATGATATATACACCATGATAAACCCTTTGCTTGAAGTTTACAAATGAGCTAAACAATGCTGTTTAAGATATGTTCACCTGTAATAACAATATAAAAATGTGCATGGGGATAATAAATATCAAATTCAGTACAATGACCATCTCTGAGTAGAGAAGGTCATTGTATCTGAATATTTTTATAATTAAAAACTATGTAAAATAAACATGGTTAAAAATTGATGATGTTATGTAATAAGTATTTATCATATATTTCCCATAAAACTTTCTATATGCTTATAGTACCTATAATAGAAATTCTCTCAGTTTGCCTCTCTCTCTCTCTCTCTCTCTCTCACACACACACACACACACACACACACACACACACACACACCCCCTTCAAGGAGGTTCAGACTCGTTGGGATAATAGAATTTCTGAGAAAGGATGCCTGCAAATGAGATTCTTTCTGAAGCACACACAGTGTTGCACATAACAGAGGAGAGAGTCTCTACTAAGATTAACAGTATATTGGGAGAGGCAGATACTAAGTAAATAAACATAAATACATAATTAGCACCTGTGGTAAGTGCCATGAACTATAAATGGCATTTACTGGAGACAGGGAGGCTAAGGGAGTGGTATAAGCAGCAATGTCTTCTCTGAGATGAACTATTTAATCTGAGGCCTAAAGGATGAGTAAGAACCAAGAGAAAAGTGGGAGAAAGTGTCTTCCAGGCACAGGGAACATCATGTGTAAAATCCCTGATATTGTGAACAGATTCCCAAGTTCAAGGTATTGAAGGGATGGCTGTATTGCTGAGCAGAGTGAGTAAGAAAGTACAAGTCTTAAGACACATGGCAGACGCTAGGATCAGGAATTTGGATCTTATCCTAGGAGTGATGGAAAGCCACTGAAGTAGTTTAGGAAAATGTGTTATGATCTGATTTATATATTTAGAAGATTATGTTGACTGCTAGGTAGAGAATTGACTGGATAGGGAAAATAACTTCAAGATAACAGTTTCAAATCACCATACTCATACAAGTACTGTATGTAATTGCTTACAAATCATCTTAGGCTTATGACTCATCTCTGGATGCATGGTACTGTAGGGGAGAGAAAAATCCTTTCCTCTGCCCTGTTATGTTCAGCAACTGGAGCCTTGCAAAATTAAGCTGACAAAGACATTAAAAGCAGAAAAAGCATATAATTTTTTTTCATTTTAATATTTTTAGGTAGCATGGGGGAGGGGCTTCATAGAAATGAAGTTAAAATCCCCCCAAAGGAGTTAGGCCTGAAAGCTTATGTATCATCTTAACAAAGAGTGATAAATTGTGGAGATTTATCTCCATGAGACAAAGGAAAGGAGGTTGGGCTTCTAGGGTTTGTAAATGATGGGAAGGTAAATATATGGGGGAAAGTAATGGAAGATAAGGTTATTTTAGTAAGTTTGTTTATGCAGATTTAAGCTTGTTTAGGCAGATTTAAGCTGGTGTCATCTCCAATGATGAGTCCTCTTCTCTTCAGGGTACAGGAGAGGGGAGAGAGTCACATTCACAAAGGGAAATGTATGCCCTGCTTTTAACAGAAAGGGGGGAGGTGTGCCTGTTGTTTCTCAATTGCTTTCAGCACAAAATAATCCTTATGCCAAAGTGGCATGTTTTGGGGTGGTATATTCTCTTCCCCTTCAGTACACTGGTAAGAGTATGTATGGACTTTTGAGACAAAGAGCATTGAATTCAATTTTCAGTTCCATCACATACTAGCTCTGCAATCCTGGGCAATGGTCATAACAGACAACATTTACTGATTTCTTATTATACACCAGACACTAGGATAATAAGTTTTATAATCATTACCTCATTGAATCCTCAGAACAACCCTATGGACTTAAGTAGTATATTATATCCATTCCAGTATATATTAGAAAACTTAGACTACAAGGTTTATTAACTCATTCATGATGCCTAACTACTTGAGTGGTGAACTCAGGTTTTGAACTCAGGCAATCTTGAAGCGCCATGTTCTGCTGAGCTACCTTGGTGTCACAACATCTTCATTTCATAGATAAACTAAGGATAGGGGCCCAATTCATGAGATTAATGCAAGATTAAATGAAGTAACCTATTAAGTCCAATATTAGCACAGAATCGCTGTTTTCACATTTATTTTAGAAGAATAATATAACTGCTGTTTAAAAAATGTTTTAAAAATTTCAAAGTGCTTTAGGTGTTCATGAATTTCATAGTCCAGTAAGTAAAGAGAAATTGAGAACATTAATGTCATCCACCAATGCATCATTTCCACCTAGCTAAAGTCATAGCTTTTCATTGACATCAATGCTCAGAAATCAGTCATCAACAACTGTATCTGGAAAACACAGAATAGAAATGAAGAACCAGTAATCATTTTGGCCATCTTCAACCTGAGAGCCATAATGTTAGAGCTGGCAGGAACTGGACGAATGTGGCAGCTGATAAAACTTAGGCTTAGAAAGATAAATATAGGGTGAGTGAATAGGAATTTTCTTAAATCAGTATTGTGAGTGTTTGAAAATAGATTCACAGACATACACAAATATCACAAATTGATTTTCTGATGAAGTAGAGGAGGTAGAGTCAACCTTTCCCAGCCAAAATACTGGCAGAGCAAATTGTGGTAACCATCCCCACAGTCTTTCTACTTGATACCTCTACAGTAGGGATAGCAACCAGGATGTGCCACTTCTAAAAAGATACCACCTACTCTCATATGCATGTAATATTTTATAAATGGTGGAACTCCTCAGAAAACATGTTACAGCTTAATAGTAATGAAGTGATACGTATCATTTTCATGAGCATGAAAGCATATTAAATTATGACTATATTTTGCTATACTATATTCTTTCTACACAACAGAAATTAGAAGTCAAATAATAAATCTATCAGTCAAGTACTGACTCTAACTGCAGCCCTCCTTCCTGGACCATCCATTCCCAATTGTCAATCTTGGGTCTCACAGCAGAAAGACAATTTAGATAAACCTATTTTCTATTCTGCATTTTCACAAATGCCTTAGTTCTACGTTTTACTCCATTTGTGAAAAGACAAGTATGTGAGAAGAAAAACTAACTCTAATTAGCAAAACGCTTGGTAGGATAGATTTTAAAGTGATATGGAGATAAGTTTTCCTGAGGCTTAGGTGGGAAAGGTAATATTCCCAAACCCACCCTTCCTTGCTTCAAGCCAGAGGAGGGGAAGTAATCAAAAGAGAGAGAGAGAGAGAAAGAGAGAGAGAGAGAGAGTGTGTGTGGGGGGGGACCTTTCTCCTTCATTTGCCTTAATTCTACATTATTGCATTGCTTAGAAAGAAAAGAGTCAAGATGAAAGATGAACCTTAATAGAAAAAGAGTAACATAAAAAACTAGGGGAGTGGGGTGGGGAACATAGGCTTTTACACCAGATAGAACTGCCTTCATATCTCATTCTTCCCAGCTGGTGACTTAGTCAAGTTACTTAACCTCTTGCACACCCATTAGCAAGACTGAAAAATACTATGTACTTCATGGGGGGTTTCTGAAGAGATGATATGTACATAAAACATGCCAGACACCAGACTTTACATGGTTTATGTAAAGAACCTGTGAGGTAAGTATTATACTATCACCAACCTAATTTTACAGGTGAGAACACCAAGGCTTAGAGAGTTAAAGTAGCTTGTTCCGGGTTATAGAGATACTAAGTTTGCCAGCCAAGATCAGTCTATTAGATTCCTAAGCCTAGACTCTGAACCACTACTTTAACTATGTTCCTTCTCTTTGGGGTAATGGGTTGCCCTTTCCAAGGGGCTCTTTCCTGCTCATTGAAGTTGTGTCCTCCTCTGTTATTCCAATAACCACTTTCCGTGCATTTCCTTCAGAGCACTCATCCTAATTTGAAATTATACATTCACTCATGTACTTACTTGTTTGCTTCCCCCCATTGGACTGTAATCCTCCCTAAGGTAGGGTCAAAGCTGTTTTTTTGCTAACCTACATGCTGCATCTCATAAGGTGTTTGACACACAGTAAGTGCTCCACAAATAAGTCAAAAGAGATGGAAAAATAAATGCAGGAGTAAGTGAATAAAGGTCAGAGGAACTATAAGTTCCCTAAGAACAAGGACTGTGACTATGTATCCCACTTTCCCCAGCATCTGGCACAATGTCTGATATGACAGGAACTCAATAAATGTTGAATGAATGAATATGACTGGCTATATATAAACAGATATGTATTCCTGATTTTAAGTCATTAAGTTCATCCTCTCATTTACGCAGCACTTAGCAAGAAAAATATGACTTGTGACCTCACAGAATTCCCTTCTAAAAGGAAGAAAGACATTAAACCAATTTAGAAATAAATTTAAGCATGTCTAGCTTTTACCATAAAGTTTTTTGGGTCTTACATTTTAGTTGTATGTTTTTGGACCCATCCTCTCTTCTTTTCCAGTTAAGTTCATTCCTAGGCTCTTTTAAAGCTATAATCTTTCTTCTTTTCTCCATGATTTCCTGCATCTAGACATGGGGCCTCAAAGTAAGGTCACTGGTCCCACCTAAGACCTACTGAATTGGGAACTTAGAAAAGAGGCCAGCCACCTGTGTTTGAAGAAACCCTCAACTAGAGCCCTGGTTATCATGCATCTGCATCACCTGAAGAGCTTGTTAACACACAGATTCATGGGCTCCACCTTCAGAGTTTCTGATTCAAGGAGGTCTGGAGAGGAGCCTGAGAATTTGCATTTCTAACAAGTTCCCGGTGATGTTAATGCTGCGGGCCCAGGAACCGTACTTTGAGAAGCATCAGCCTAGAGTCTAGACTTAAGCCTAGAGTTCTCACACCTGGCCACATATTTGAGCCACCTGGGGATTCAACGCCCAGGCTGTACTGCAAAACAACTAAATCAGAATGTCTGGGTGTGGATCCAGAGTTTGTAAAGTTCTCCAGGTGATTCCAATGTATAGCCCAAGTTTGAGAATCACTCTAGATCAATGCTTCTCAAACTTAATGTGCACACTATGGCCTAAAGTCTGAGACAGGTCCTTTGCTCATAAAATGTGGTCTGCAGAGCAGCAATTTGAACATCTCCTGAGACTTATAAGAAATTTAGATCTCTGGCCCTACTTCAAACCGCTACTTTGCATCTTAACAAGATCCTGAGGTGATTCTTAAGCACATTAGAGTTTAGATGTGTATCCATGTATACACAAGTGCATTCTTTCTCCAAGTCTTCCTGTCCCTGTTCAATTATTATCCACAATTTGCCCTAGATTGTACAGCAAACTATTCTCCTTTCCATCCACTCAAGGTGTTCAAAAGTCCTGAACAATCTGCAGTCCCTTTATGGCTATATCACAGAGTGCTGTGATTTTCATAATTTTAGAGAAGCAGGGCATCCCAGGGAATGAGGTAGTGGGTGGATGCACCCATAGGGAAGGCAGCTGTTTTAAGATGGGACTGGTATTCCTTCCTAATTCTACTAATGACTGAAGTACAAGAACCACCAGGCTCTTTATGCTTTTAGAGCAGATGGAGAAAAATTTTAAACTGCCGCTGATGAGTCAGAAATCCAAGTCCTATTCTGGGTTCTGTGACTTTGGAAAGCTTGTTTATCTCAGCTCCAACTAGTCAAGTTATAGAATAACTTTGCCTAAAAAAAAAAAAGTCATAGAAAGCAGCAGTGCCAACAGTCAACTTCACATTTCCCCTGTTACTCTGGGGGATAAAAATGGCTGAGTAGGCATCAGATCAACCTTCAGCTTTGGAAAAGAGGATGTGATAGAGTCAGGAAACTCTAAGCATTCCCCTTTGGATGAAAAAAAAAATAGAAAACATAGAAAGAATAAAAGAGAGAATAGAGTCTGTGCAGCACCCATGAAAAACACTATAGCTATGTCCTGAAATGCAAACAAAGGAAGAAAGCAATTGAGGATTAATGGGAAAGTCATCACTGGTTATCTGAAGCCCTGGTAAAGGAATGATAGTAATAATAACTAACATTTATGTAATACTTGGCTCTTTGTCTTGGTTGGTCTCATAATTTTATGAAGGACCTATTATGTGATTATTCCCATTTTATAGGCAGAAAAACCTGAGGCATAAAAGGTCAATGTCCTAAACAAAATCACATAGATCATAAATGTCAGTACTAGAGGGCAACCATATCTTATGGCTTTAAATTCTATAGGTTTTCTTGGAAATATGATGTGCTTCAAAGAAGCCAAATACTCCTCTTTGTTACTAGGCCTTTGATGATGTTTACTTATAATCCTCCACTAGGGTGGCCTGATGAGTCTCTTAATCTAAGAAAAATCCTATGAGGATCCACAGAGAGAGACAAAGGAGATGGGTCCAGTTACCAAGTGATCATCCAATTTAGTGTTTTCCAAACATCATTAAAAAATAAAAATCACGTGGGTGCCTGTTAAACACCTTATTTCACCAGGCACTCTGAAGATTCTGGTTTAAAATATCTTGGACGGGGCCTGGGAATTTTTAAGTACATACACCCATTTTTTCCTTTCATTAGAGAAGATTGAGGAGGATTGATCTTCCTAACTCATGAATCTACAATTGGGATTAGAAAAAATGAAAATACATGCCATTTTAATATTTCTAATATCTTCCTTTTTAATCCAAGGTGAATCCAGGCATCCCCTCCCCAGATCTATATCAATCCTATTCTGTTGTTTGTATTTTAATAAAATGATCTGGCAATTAAAGGGATGTTTTGATATCATACGATCTGTAAGGGTCCTTGCTCACTGCAGATCTGAGCTTTCTGCCCTATGCTCACATACAACTTGGATATAAATATGTGAGCCTTAAGTTCTGGTATCATAGTTAAAACAATCTGGAACACTCTCTAGCATTCAATAACTCTTGCTCTCACGAAAAGAATTTCACATACAAACTAAATCTTTAACATGGCAATTTAGTTCCTTTTGAAAGGGTTGCCAGCTTTCTGATACTGATGTTTACTGCCTCAAATCCTTTTTTTTTTAATAGATTGGGTATAAATTCCAGTAGATAAATAACCAAAAAATTAGGATGGAAAGATTGTATGGAAAACCAGATGGGCAAAGCATAGACATCTATGCTGTTGATCAGTCTGTTCAGTGATGAGGATTTGTGGAGCTAGGATGGAACTGATTCAATGTATAGGCATAGAGTGAGAACATATGCAACGTTAAATTGCGACATGTGTGGATTATGGAAGTTGTCAGAGAAGGAAGTGGTGAAAACATAACAATTTAGAAATAATATCAAAAAGCTGGGGACAAAATAAATTATGGTAATAAAATTTCCTTAGGTTGGCTCTAGTAAGAAGAGGTAACAAGAATAAAGTGCATAACAATAATAGTAACAAAAACACTAATAGGTAGCATTATTCAGCACTTACTATGTGCTACAAACTATTCTTAGCACTTTACATGAAATACCTCAAATAATCTTGAAGTAAGTACTATTGCTCTCTCTATTTTACAGATAGAGAAACTAAGGCAGAGGTTAACAAATTTGACCAAGGTCAAACAGCTTATAAGGAACTGAGGCAATTGGATTCATAGGCATATAACACGTGATTTCAAATTGTACCTCAAGGCAGTTCAAATCACATACAACATACTTTTGTGCCATGTCCCAGGCCCTCCAGCCTTGATCGTTGCCATTGTTTTAGAGAATCTTTCTTACTGAAATCTGAAGTTTGCACGTGACTGCTAACTTGTGGTTCCCCAACAAGTCCCTTCCGGTACCTTCAGCCTACAACCCTGATGGGGAATTCACTGAAGAATAGGATGGGATGGTGAAAAAGTCACACAAACACTCCCAAAATTAAGTAGAAGTGTGATTCCAAATTTCCATCAAATTCATAAAATATAAACAACCAGTCTTTACAACTCAAAACCAAGTAACTCCATGTCTTTCATCAATTATAGTGATGAAATTTAATCAAGGGTAATGACCACATAATCCCAGGCATCGTTCACCTACATTTTTTTTTAATGTGTTTAAGTCTTGTTGAGGAAGTTTCTTGAGCCCTTCAAGGATCACTGTCCATGTCCTGAATGCTGCTTGAAATTAACACCTATTCAGAGTTAGCTCATCCGGGGTCAGAATACAGATCTTGTCTTAACACAGGCACTAAGCACCTACGATTTGTAGAGCCTATTTTGCTTTTCTGTTTACCTCGCCCCGCCTTGTTTGAAAAGGAGGTGGAGAATTCTGGTAAATAAGGTAACCTCTTTACTTATTACAGAATCTCCCCTGCAACCAAAAAGAAATCCCCATGGAAATAGTTCGTAACGGGATTTGAGCTATGATAAGATATGCACATTTATGTGGAGGAGTAAAGATTGACTGACTCTTACTTCATGAAGAGAACAAGGTTATTTATCAATTAGATGTTTTATAGCATCTTTCCTCTGAAAGGTTCAACTTATGCACAGTTGGGGAGAAGTTCGTCTAAGGGATATAATTTATGGGGGGTGAGGGACGCAGGTGAGAGAAACAGTAAAAAATCATTAAGAAATATACAACCACCTTAAAGACCAGGTAGAGGAAAATGCACATGTCAAGGAATATGCTATCAATGGGCTTGGAGAAAAAGCTGAACCCTAGTTTATCGTGAAGCAAAAAAGGGATCAGTATGCACACACAAGCATGCACATGTACACACAAGCATGCACATGTGCGCACACACACACACACACACAGGATTTTAGAAATGATTAACTGAAAATATTTTAATTAAAATGATAAAAGCACCTGGAGTCTTGTAACCTCCAAGAAATACTGCCAGGAGCAGGGCCCAGATCTCCAGAGCTCTGTAAGCCCATATTCTCATTTTCCCCTCCTCCCAGCACAGAGTAATCTCTTTCTAGATGAAAAGGGAACCAGCAGGGGCTTGATCCATTTCTCCCTTCTGCTTCTCTTAGACACTCTGCTCTACTCAAAAATGTTCTCCCATTGTGAGTCTCTGGCTTTAGGAAACAAAAGCTAAGAGGTCTTTCCAGTCTACAACTAGTTTCCTCTCTCCCACAGAACTCCCTGAGAAAATGGACAGAACATCATTTACCTGTTTGGATGAAAAAGGGCTAAGGAAAGGATAGGGAGCAAGAAGTAAAATTAAGAGGTCAAGGGACTTCCCTGGCGGTCCAGTGGTTAAGACTTCGCCTTCCAATGCAGGGGGTGCGGGTTCGATCCCTGGTCAGGAAGCTAAGATCCCACATGCCTCAGGGCCAAAAAACCAAAACATAAAACAGAAGGAATATTGTAACAAACTCAATAAAGACTTTAAAAATGGTCCACTTCAAAAAATCTTTGAAAAAAATTCATAGGTCAAAATATTATCCATTTATCCACGTGTACCACCACGGCATAAGGTATAATGAAAAACAAAATTTCTGGATAGATAGATGTACAATCAAAGAGCTAAAGGGCTGAAGCAGGACAAGTAGCTTTAATTGAGGGATTATATTTTTTCTTTTCAACAATATACCAGAAGACACCTTAGAATAGCCAAAACCTCTCAAGGGTTTATTCATCTTTACATGCAAAGAAAGAATAAATCATCTGTGGCAAAAAATGCCATTCAGCGCCTAGAGTATATTTAAAGTACTGTAATGTCTTTCCTCAATTAATTAATTGACTACAACAATACAGAATAACAAACCATTTTTGAGGGCTGCTTAACTACTATATGTTAGGGAGACTATGGACTTAACTTGACCCTTTGTTAATTATAGACTACATCTTTCTCATAGATAAAATAAGCAAAATAAACTCAATCAATAGGCTTAGATGAGAAACTGCATATCAAGTTACTTTGTAAGTTGTAAATCATTATAAAATATGTTATTGTCCCCTTCCTTTGCAACTTCCTAATGTGCACCTGTTAGGTACCAACCTAAATTTTTGCCCCTACTCTCTGTCCCTGTAGACTTTTCTTACCTACCTGAAATCCCTGTCTGTTTTGTCTACTGTCATCAGGTGAGCGGTTTCTCCTTGATACAAGCCTATTATTGCCATTGCCGCCTTCTGCCCACATGATAGCTCCAACCCTTTGCTGCTGATTGGCTGCTGTTACAGGTGATAGAGGCTGATACAGATGGATTCCAGCAGTTCAGTTCAGCACTCCTTTAAATGGCCATAAATTGGATTGGTGTCATAAATCATATCTAGAGAAAGTGCCTAAGTCCCAGCTCAGGCAGCTATGTTAATGTCTGTGAAAATAACAAAGAAACATCCTCATTCAGGCCCAACTCTACCACATTAAAAGGCCAAATTGTAAGAAGCTGTCAGTTACTGAGAGGGAAAAGGTAAAAGGGGGAGAAAGATCTTTGTAGGGATTATTAATAACACAGACAAGAAGGATGTATAGATGTGTGCCAGTGAGAATACACAGGAGGGAGACAAGGGGCCGCTGAAAGAGTGATAAAAGAGAGTGCTGTATATGGAAAAGATAAATGCAAATAAAATATACTGTATGGCAGTGGATAATATCAGCGGTTGATATATGGGATTGAGTATCAAATTGCTGAGCCGGCAGCCATTAATATGATATAGTGGATGTGATATGCTGGGTGACGGCAGTTCTGGTGCAGGGAAAATAAAGAACACGCTGCAGTCTTTCAAAACAATGGTTCAAAGAAAAGACAGAAAATTATGGTACTACAAGTTTATAAAACTAAAATCATATGAGATAATTATGGATTCTGATAGGGTTCATTATTCTTTATCTATCAGCTCACCAATTTCATAAGGAAGAAAGGGGCTCCTAACAGAGGACTATCTGTTCTGCTCCACAGGGGGCATCTGGACAGGAGGTTTTCCATTCCATCCAGCGAACAAAGTGACCTCGATGGTTCCTCTGGTGAATGAACTTCTCCTTGACGTTTTAGCCAAAAAAGGTTGGCATCACCAGCCTTCCTCAATAGAATTGTTTTGAGCTGGTACTCATCTTCAGAATTCCCAGGAATTTAGTTTACTCCCAGCAATTGTCTGCTACTCTGATTCATTCATTAATGCCCTCCTCAGACCTTTATTGAGAACCTATTAGGTGCCAAGCACAGTATCGAGGTTTCAGGAATTAATGTAAGGAAGGCTTTGAAACAATTACCTAATTTTTGTCATCTATTCCTTAACCTTTGCATTTGGATAGTTTGCCCACACCACATGCCGCAGCTGGTCCTTATAAGAAAAGTCACAGGATACCATGTTTAGTCAGATATCTCCAAACCCAGTGAGTTCCAGGTCCACTGCTGGTGATCAGCCTGCTGGCCCTTGGGTCCCGACTCTGCCCTGGCATGCAGCACCCACTGTTGGCACTGAGGTTTTCACAATTGGTTAGACTCTCTGTTTGGCTTATTGGACCTTAGTTTCCCACTCAGTTTTTGGCTTTGCTCACTGCCGAGTTGCGGCATCTCTTCTAGCTTAAGGCTGGTGCCTTCCACTCCCTCCTATCCCATCTTCACCACCACCACATACAAACCCCGTATCGGCATTACAGTAGCCACCCAGCCTCCATGCCATCAGGAAATGAGTTTTCTAACACTTCCTAAGATTTTTTTTTTCTTTTCGATGAACCCTTGACAATACTTCTCTCCTGCGTGCCCCTGTTTCCATCCCTGGGTTTTCCTCCCATTTTGTGCACTCCCTCTGAGCCATCTTACTCACTCTCCCGAGGATCTACCCCCCGTCACTGGCCAATCTCTATGAATCTTCTATCTCCTCTTCCTCCCCTTGGACTCCACTCCCAATCCCCCTGCTGAACTCTCCACCCAACAAGCCCAACTCCATGCCCCACACATAGTTCAAGTTTAGGAGGGAAAAGTCTACTCTTCTCAGTGTGCTTTCTGTCTCTGTTTAGAGCACGATCATTTTCCCAGTCACTCAGATTAAAACATCTGAGTCATCTTAAATTCCCAAACCCTCCTTCTCTCTGACCAGTCTCCCTACCTAGTCAATTAGAAAAGTTCTGCCAGTCCTACCTAAGAAATGACTTTAAAATCTATTCCTCATTCTATAATCTGACAGCCACTGCCTGAGTCTGAGCCCTTTTCACCATGACACTGGCTATTAACTGAACTCCCCACTTCCAATTTTTCCCATCCCAATCGATTCCATCCTGCTCACTGCTAACTGGATATCATTCTAAAACATATATCTCATGATACCCCTTCCTTGCTTGAAAATTCCCCATTTATTGCACTATAAAGAATAATATTTGATAGACACAGATATGAATGTTTACTTGTTCAAAACTGAAAAATCATGTTGCTTAGCAGGCATGCTATGGGGCTCTCTCGTACTTTCTAACTTTATCTCACTCACATGCCTACCCAACACATCATATATTGCTCTCACCAGCATGGAATATTTGCCAGTCTTAAACACATTTTATGGTGTCACCAGGTCAGTGAAGGCAGCTCACAAAATAGACGGACTTCCCAAAGGTATTCCAGAACAAATCTATTATTCTTCATATCTGCAACTCCACTCGTGGCCCCCATAAGATCCTGAAATTTCCCTAGCATCTGCAGAAGGAGGCACATGCTCCTGCTATGATCCTTTGGCATTCTTTGACCAGCTGACAAGCTCAGAGTTATCAAGAGGAACACCCTTCATACCAGTTTGGAAACTGATCAGATTGCGAAGTTTCATATCTCAATAGTCCCCAAACACAAGTCTACCTAGGAATCACTGCAACTTTCTAAAATACAGATTCCATGCCACACTCCTAGAAATTATAATTTGGAGATCTGGAGTGGGGTCCAAGAATCTGTATTTTAAACAAGATCCCCCAGATGATTCTGAGGCTCAGCCAAGTGTGGAAATCAATGGTTTAAATTAGCTGGATGGCTGATAGAACCAGGATGAATAACAGGACCAGCTTAATTAGCTGGCTTTCCCATTAGAACAGAGCAATTCAGAACAACAACAAAAAGTTGGCTGGGGATAAGATTAGTGGTGATGAGGGAAGAAGAAAATAGAAGCCACCAAAATTCTTTTCAAGTCCCAGAGGTGATAACACTTTTTTTGAGGCTGATAAATAAAAGATGGCCTCTCCCATCTGGCTTTATGATATGGAAACATTGTTAATGAGACATCTGTAAAAGGGCCACAGGGTTGTTAAAGGACCGTGACTATGGTTCTTCAATTCTAAAATATGAGTACCAGGTTTCTCCATGTTCTGTCTTATACAAATGCTGTAGTCACTAATGTGGGCATCTGACATTTCCGAAGGGTCTTATTTACATTTCTCACAAATTAGGCTAGTGCTGTTTAAAACAAGTGCAAATTTCACCTGCTATTTCACAGTTTTCCTGCTTTTAAATAGTATCAGTCCTAACCATTTACCAAACCCCGCTGCTTATTCTAACTTGGCAGCTGGTTAAATTAACAGTAGAACTTGCCATCATGATGGCTCTTCATGGCAGCAGCAGCGCTGCTGTGGATCCAGGCTGTCAAGAGAGGCTGGAAGAACAAACACTGCCTGGGTGGCCTGTGGCCAGCATGGACTCATATTTCACAGCCTTTCATTGGTTGATTTGGTGAGCGTCCACTCTTGAAATTGCTTTGGATGTCACTGAGAGCTCCCAGCCTTGGTGACTTTTAACACACATATGTAGACTTTGTTGTAATTGATTTAGTGTTCGTGATTCTGTCATTTATGGGTGGCTGGTTTTCCTCAAGACCTTTCTGGACTTAAGTTTCTTTATTGATAAAATAATAATAACCTTTTATCTCTGCTCCTTGTTAAGGATGGTCAGAGAAACAAAGGATGTGTATGTGTATCTGAGTGAGTTACTGAGATGTGCTGGGAAGTGGCTGAGAGAGTGAGCTCTGTAAGACACTACAGAGCTCAAGCAAGAGGAAAAAAAAATAAAGCAAGAGGAGGCCTGTGAGGACACAGCCACACTGAAACTGGTAAGGTCACAAAACCAACAAAAGCAATGACAGAAAGAAGAAAAAAGGCAAGAGCAGAGTATGCTAAGCCCAGAATTCTTCTTTCTTTACCTCAGTTCAGAGCCACCATCAGTGTCAGTAAATGAAGACAAAAAAATAGGGATGCAGAAAACGACTGATGAATTGTGATGAGAAAAGGGTAGAGGAAAAAAATTGGGAAGGTGAAGTGGGAAAAGTATGACCACTTTTTGGATATTGTTGGCCATTTGAGCAACAGGAGGAAATAAGGTAAAAGAAAAGAAAAACACTTCTGTTTCTGGAAATTAGAAATATGCCTTCAAACAAACATTGTTTTTCAACCCCAATGTCTTAGCCTCCCCAGCCCGGAGCTATAAAATTAAATACGCAGTTTTGCAGTTTGAACCCTCGGACCACATGACTTTGTAAAGTCCTGCCTTTCACCAGGTTTTCTTTTCAAAAAGTTTCTGCGGAATGTGACAATGAACCACAAATCGGGCCTCGCTGCAGCTCGCCACGCCAGCCAGCTGTCTGGCTCAATCCCCTGCTTGCCTCAATCTCAGGCCTCTGCTTACCCCACTGCAGTTAGCACCTTCCTCTTCAGGGGGGCTTTCCCTCAGCAGCTACTACTGGCTCAGCACCCCTGCAACCTCAGGATCTTCTCTCCCAGCTTTTGCCCTAAACTCTCATAGTGGAAGCAGAGAAAATCTGTCATTTTTAAGAAAATCTGACAGATGGTTTGGAGGTAATGAAAGAAACACACCATGAAGAATAACTCAGATCTACCACTAGCTGTGTGCACAGACCTACACCTATCCTTAAGGTTCTTAAAAGTTCACAGCCCTGACTTAACTCCTCACTTGCTTCCTCAAAGCAGAAGACAATGTACCCACTTACCCTGACCAAAAGAGCTTCAGGCATCTCGGTGCCCTAGCACCCACTGTCAAAAGACCAGAGGAAAGTGGAAATGGTTTCCACCAATGTCAGCCTCAGGCCCTCCTCTTGTGTGCTCACTTCTTGCCCCAGGAAAGATCTTGCAGTGGGAAGATTCCCTGCAGGGAAAACTCTGTCCTACCCATTGGATGTTATCTTACCTATATGCCCCAAATGATATCAACATTCTGTATTTCACAAACCTTTAATAACTCCAAGGGTAGGCAATAACTACAAAGCAGACCAGGCCAAACACATACACGCCCCCACAAAGACAAGCACATCATATACACATTATTTGTCTTATTGGGCCTTGTCTTTCCTAGCCTCTGCCTATTCCCTAGTGGTGCCCCCCCCTCCATTTCCACTGCTAATTACTGACAATGTATGGCTTGAGATACACCCACCATATTATCCAGTTTTCATCTCTTATCTCCAGAATAATTTTAAATGCACCCTCTTTATTGTCAAAAGTTTCCTGATTTGGATGATAACTTATATGGTCACCCTAATATGAGGGGAACTGACCATTATCATGAAACACGGCATATTAATAAAGGCCCTTTTCATCACTTCCCTGGACTATTATATCGACTTCTTACGTGAAATATATGCCTCCATACTAGCTGCCATTCATTTATTTAACAAATATTACTAAGCACTTGCCTACTACATGTTTGGATTGTTCTTGACACTGGGTATGTGATAATAAAACAAACAGACTTGCTATTTTCACAAAATGTACATTCTAATGGACCAAAAACCTCTTTTTTAAGACAAAAAACTGGCCACGACTCTTCCCTACCCCAAATCTTTTAAAAGCCCTATTGTTTGCATACTAAGTTCAAACTCCTTAGCCTGACTCCAAAGTGTACCCCACGCTCAATCCCTATGTTTTTTCTCTAACTTTGTCTCTTAATATATCTCCCGTTTCACCAACAATATCCTATAATACCCATATCCTTTCATACTTCAGCCATTTGTGTGTGCTCAGAACATCCCTGCTTACTTTTTCTCTTTTAGAATCCCCTATTTATTTATCAAGTGTCAACTTGATGTCATTAAATTTCTATGGTTTCCCCTCAGCCCTGAAGGCAGAATTAATCACTCCCTTATCTGTGAGCCCAAAATACTTTATAAACACATTTGTCTTAGCACATATCACATCATGGCTTGGTTAATATGTTTATGGGTCTTTCTCTCCCACTGGACTGTGAATTCCTCAAAGGCAGGCAGCATACCTTACTTATCCCTGGGTTACCTATAGCAAGAATATCCCAGTTGCTCAGTAAATATTTGTTTAATTTCATTAGAAATTTCAGGACATCAGTATGTTTAAATACAAGAGTTTTGTAAGAATTGTTGATAAAAGGCTGTCAAGACTATCAGAGGATATGATAAAACATGTGCAGTGGTTTTCACAGAGGGCTGGAAAAATCTAAAAGTTTGGTGAATGTAATGTAAATAACAGAAAATGCCAAAGAACAAAGGTGAAAAGAATATTTATTATGTCTGTATCAAAAATAAACATTTAAGTTATGAAAGAAATAAATGTTTTTCTATTCCCTTAAGGCCCCACCTTGGGGTGGAATCATGTAAATTCTGAAATATGCTGGGACATTTATATGTCAACATGAATCTGCATCTCCCCTCTAAGAATGGGTGAGGAAAATAAAATGGCAAGGGAAACAATGCAAGGTTACCTATGCAGTGCCCTCCAACAAGTCAAAGTGGATAAAAGTAAAGATACAACATGAAGGTCTCCTCCCATTTGACAGACTGAGCACATAATTTTACCTCCCTTCCTAGAAAAATCCTATCAAATGGGAATAAAGAAATATATACAAACAAAGAAGAAAAATTCATAACATTGACGGAAAAGAAGAATGAGTATACTTGTTGGATCTGAAAGTTCAAAGACTGAAAAATTCAAGGTGATTGAATCAGACAGCCAAAGAAAGAATAGCAGTAGAGGTACGCGGTATTCTTCTAGGAGCCCAGAGGAACTCTGCAGAAGAACCACCCACAGGCTGGGAAAAGCATTCTTCTTCACTAATCTTGGCTTTGCCACAGCATTAGACACCCAGCTTTAAATATAATATATGTTTTTAATAGTAGAAGGAGGGGGTAGAATCAAGCAAAAGAAGCGAAACAGTTCAAAATAACTCTGGAACTCCCACATAGATATATTTTAAAAAAGAGAGAACTAAAGACATGAAAGGAAATAAATGAATAGTACTGTTCTGTACATTCTTAAATTGCATATATATGGATTCACATTGTCTCCATCTCTACCCACAATTTACTTTTTTCACTCAGTTTTTTGTTCTAAATATCCATTTTGATATAGCATATTTCAGACAATCATCCCACTAGATCTCAATCCTGATCAAGATGTCTGCCTCTGATACATCATAAAATTTTTGTAAGCTGACATTATACATTTAAAATATTTATAACAATGTCTTGTTAACAGTGTTAACACTCAGTAAAGGTGACCTATTATTATTATTTTCACCATTATTGTCATTTATTCATATGAACATACCACAATTTATATACCCATTCCCCTTCTGATGAAGTTTTAAATAGTATCTAATATTTACTTGTTAAAAAAAAATCTGGTAATGGACATACTTGTACACATCTCCTTATATATATGTGTAAGAATATATCATACCTGGCTGTGAACTGTTGGATCAACGGATGTGATATGATAGATCATTATAGTAATGACTCTCAGTGAATCATGCCTTCTTGTATCCAGGCCCTGGTACTGTGTCCTCCCATATTGATTCTAGGCTTGTCCATGTGACTTCTTTGGCCAATAATACATTGTTGGAGATAATTCTCTAGGGCTCTCTCACATTTCTTCACATCTCACAAGCAAGGCACTAATTGGACTTTTGTTCCAGCCTATCTTTTCAAGGATGTTTGTATAGCAAAAGGCCTTCGAAGATAAAGGCAGTGTCTCCCGGCAGAGCTAAGGACAGATTTGCTTAACATCCGGTATCATAAAGACAATGTCTTCTGGGGCAAAAGGCAGATTTGCTTGCAGCTGGTTATAAAAGATTTAGGTTCTATAAGCTCAGGGACCCTTGGCTGTGATTAAAACCCACTGCATGTGACGCATCCACCTCTGTGCCACTCTCATATGACTTGAGGGGAAAAAAAACGGATGTGAACACGATGTTCATGCTACTTGCTGTGTTTTGAGTAACAAAATCCTTTGTCTCTGGACCAAGAGACTGTATCTTCTGCCAGCTTCCAGAAAACTATAGCAGGCTAATATGTTAGTTTGTAAGTAACAGAAAATCTCATATCCACATTTTTCACAATAGCAAATATAAAGGGAGATTTTAAAATATGATAAAAGGAGAGGATTAAAATCTACTTGCACAATGGGGGTTTCCTTTTCTTGCTATTGGAAAATCTTTTGACACCCTGTGAAAAAACCCAGGCTATTCTCCTGGAGGATGATAAAGAGCTTACAGAATGAAGCCCCACACACCCCAGTCAAGACCTAAACCTATTAGTGAGCTCAGATGACATTATGAGAAAGCAGGTAGTAACCAGCCCGGCCCAAGTTGCTGGCCCACAGAATCATGAGTAATATGCTGTTGTCTTAAACCACTAATTTTGGAAATGGTTAGTTATACAGCAAAAGGACACTTTAGAAAATGTATCAATACAAGGCACTTAGTTGCAATCTAATATTGATATATACCAGATATTGATACAGGTCCTGAAGATACAGCAATGTACAAAATTGATATATGTATCAGTGGATAAATTCAGCATCAGCTTCATTTGATACTGGAAAATTGATCCACATATGTTTTGTACCAATATTCACTTGAAGTAATTCATTTCAAGAAATGCATGAATATTCCCATTTACCATATTCTTACCAACAGTTGTTATATTAAGACTTATTTTTTCCAACCTGATAAATCTAAAATTGTATATCATTGCTGTTTTTATTTTCATTTTCCCGGTTACTAGTGATTTGTTTTATATTTTATTTTCCATTTGGGATTCCTATTCAGTGAATTCCTGGCTATGACCTTTACCCATCTGGCTATTGGATTGTCTTTGTATTTATTTATTTTTCTTTATGTAAACAAAACATTAGTCCTTTATCAATTAAGTAGGTTGCAAGTATCATTTCCCAGTCTGAGGTTTGCCTTTAAAACTATGTGGTTGTTCCCTCTCTCTGAATCAAAACACCTTTTAAAAGTTTCTTCAGTTTTATAATATATCGTAAAATCTTGTAGGGGTCAAGTTCTCCTTCTTGATTCTCATTCAATTATCTTCGCTAATCCAGTTCCCTTATGCTTCTGTTACATTTGCCTCCATATATATACATCTTGTAAGTTCCACAAAGATCAACATAGTGTTGCTTTTTTATTTTACTTTTATAATATTCAGTTATTACCCTCTCAGTGTCTATAGGATCTGTACTAGCTCTGTACTATTCTTGATATTGGTATACTGTTTTTCCTCTCTATCTTTTCTGATCAATCTAGTTAGATGATGATCAATGTAGTTCATATTCTCTAAGAACCCACTTTTGATTTCCCCAATTTTCTCTACTGTTTGGTTGTTATTCCACTGGCTTCTGCTCTAATTTAATTATTTTCTTTATAATGATTACTTTTAGTTTAAACTAATCTATTTTCTTAAGGTAGGAGCATAGATCATAGATTATAGATGCACTGACCCTAAATGTTTAACATTAAAAAAGTTCCTTTTGGACTTCCCTGGTGGCGCAGTGGTTAAGAATCCGCCTGCCAGTGCAGGGGACACAGGTTCGTTCCCTGGTCTGGGAAGATCTCACATGCTGCTAAGCAACTAAGCCCATGTGCCAAAACTACTGAGCCTATGCCCTAGAACCCCGTGAGCCACAACTACTGAACCTGCATGACACAACTACTGAAGCCTGCGTGCCTAGAGCCCATGCTCCACAACAAGAGAAGCCACCACGATGAGAAGCCTGCGCTCCGCAAGGAAGCGTAGCCCCCACTCGCCGCAACTATAGAAAGCCCACGCGCAGCAACAGAGACCCAACACAGCCATCCATAAATAAATAAATAAGTAAGTAAATATTTTTTAAAAAGTTCCTTTTAAGCCCGGCTTAAGCTGCATCTTAAAATATTTCTATGATGTGTTTACATTCTCCTTAAGTTTAAAGTATTTTCTAATTTCCATTGTGACATTTTTTTGACCTGTGGATTATTTAGAAGTTTTGGATTCTAAATACTAGGGGATTTTCCAAATATCTTTCTGTTATTGATTTTTAATTTAATTCCTTTTGTGATCAGAGAAAATAACTTGTGTTATCTGAAATCTTTTAAATTTATTGGGATTTGTTTTTTGGCCTAGGATATGATGCGTCGTACTAAATGTTTTGTGTACATTTAAAAGAAACGTTGTTGGGTGTCGCTGGGTAGACTGCTTTATAAATGTAAATCAGGTCAAAATGGTTAATTTGCATTGTTCATGTCTCCTATAGCCTTACTAACTTTCTATTATTCTATCAGTTAGTGGGGGTAGGAGTATTACTAAATTTTCCAACCATAATGGTTGATTTATTTAATTCTTTCAGATCTACCAGTTTTTGTTTCATATAATTTGAATCTCAGTTATCAGAGCCATAAAAATTTAGGATGGCTATTTACTGTTGGTGACTTGACTTCTTTATCATTAAGAAATGATCCTCTTTAACCTTGGTAACATTGCACTTTGGAAATCTACTTTGTCTTATAGCCAATCCAGCTTTCTTCTGATAATACCAGAATGGTATATCTATTTTCATTCATTTACTTTTAAGCTATCTTTGTGATTATATTTAAAGTTTGTTTATTGTAAATACAATATTGTTGGGCTTTGCTTTATTAATCAATTAATCTCTGCCTTTCAATCGAATTTTTAGACTGCTTACATTTTATTACTGATATGGTTGGGTTTAAGTCTTCCATCTTCCTACTGTACCATGTGTTCTTTGCTCACTTTTCCCTGTTTTTCAGCCTTTTCTAGAATTTTTTTTATCATTCAATTTAATCTCTTTCACTGGCTTATTAGATGTACCACTTTTTTGTGGTTGTATAAGGATTTAACTTACCACAGTCTACCTCCGTGTAATATACCAATTTGTGTGTAATATAACTTTAAAACATCATTTCATTTCATTCTTCCTACCCTTGTACTACTGTCATACATTTTACTTTTACTTATGTTAAAAACCCATAGGGCTTCCCTGGTGGCGCAGTGATTGAGAATCCGCCTGCCGATGCAGGGGACGAGGGTTCGTGCCCCGGTCTGGGAGGATCCCACATGCCGCGGAGCGGCTGGGCCCGTGAGCCATGGCCACTGAGCCTGCGCGTCCGGAGCCTGTGCTCCGCAAAGGGAGAGGCCACAACAGTGAAAGGACCGCGTACCGCAAACAAAAACAAAACAAAAAACAATGTTATCATTTTTCTTTAAAAAGTCGATCATCTTTTAGGGGAATTTACAAAATAAGAAAAATATATGATATTCACCAACATATTTACCATACCTGATACTTTTCATTATTTTACATATATTCAAATTCGGATCAGGCATTATTTTTCTTCTTATTGAGGGATTCTCTGTAACATTTGTCATAGTTATAGTGGTGAGTAGTATAGTGGTAGTTTATTGCTCTAAGCTTTTTTATATTTAAAAAATATTTCACTTTTGTTTATGAAAGATATTATCACTTGGTAGATAATTCCACACACAATTTTTTTTCTATATTATAAAGATATTGTTCTACTCATGCTTTCGTCTTCATATTGAGCATATGGTATATATTTATAACATGTATTTAATATTCTTGTCTGTTAAGTCTCCATGTTTGTTATTTCTGGTTCTATTTCTATTGATTACTTTTTCTCATGATTAAAGTATTTTCTGCTTCTTTTCATGCCTAGTAATTTTTTATTTGATGCCAGACTTTGTCTAATTGACAATTTGAATACTGCATTCTCTTTTCATTTCTTTAAATACTTTTGGGCTTTGTTCTATTATGCAGTTATCTGGAAACAATTTGATCCTTTCAAGTCCTGTTTTTAAGATTTGTCAGATGAATTCAGATAGCCTATGTACCAAAGAACTCTGACAGATAAGAACAACAGCTATTCCTGGGCCTGTGTGAGTTGTTCGACATGATCCTTTCTGATAGGATTTTCCCCAACTTTGATAATTTCCTTACCCACATGCACCAATCAGCACTAAGCTGAAGACTCTACAGGAATCCTGTGCAAATCTCTGGAGCTCTCTTTCCCTGTGCAATTTTCTTTTCTCCAGTACTCTTCCCTATGAATTTTAGCACCTAGGCCTCCCAACATCTGAATTCTGTCTTGTAAACCAGTGGGCCTATTTTGATTTCCCTCTCCCTGCTCTGCATCCTGGAAATTCTCTCCAGTCATTAAACTGGAAGTAATCATATAGCTCACCTTATTTGATTCTCTTTTCTCAGATCTCACTATCTTGTGTTACCTGCTCAATGTTTGAAAAAAGGATCATTTCAATATTTTATTGAATATTGAATATTTTCTAATTCTAATACTTTAAAATTCTAATTTATTGAATATTTTCTAATTCTTTAAGGTAAGAGATTAAGTTTTGTTCTGTTGAATAAAAGCAGAAGTCTTAAGCTTTATTATTCTATATGTAATTCTTTTTTAACAAATGAATTTAAGGCTACATACTCCCTCTAAACTGAAGCTTTATCCTGCAAGTATGATTATTATTTTTAAATATTTTGTTATTTTCATTAAGATTTCCTATTTGAGTCATAAACTATGTAAAAGTATATCTTTATTTTTTTATTGAAGTATAGTCACTTTAAAATGTCTTTAGATTCCAAATTTATTAGATCTTTTTGACCAACATTGATTAATATTTCTAATCATAATGCATTTTTAAAGAATTTGGTCTGCATGATATTATTTTATATTTATTAAAATTTCCTCTATGGCCTAATATGTGGTTAGTTTTATATGTGCTTAAAAATAATGCTTATTGTCTATTTTGGGGATGAAGTTTTTATTAAAATCAATTGTATTAACATTACGAATTGTGTTGTTCAATTTTTTTGCATCTTCACTAATTTTCTCTTTGCATGATTCATCAGATTCTAAGATGTTTTTTAAAAGTTTACACTATGGGGCTTCCCTGGTGGCGCAGTGGTTGAGAGTCCGCCTGCCGATGAGTGGACACAGGTTTGTGCCCCGGTCCAGGAAGATCCCACACGCCGCGGAGCGGCTAGGCCCATGAGCCATGGCCACTGAGTCTGCGCGTCCGGAGCCTGTGCTCTGCAACGGGAGAGGCCACAACAGTAAGAGGCCCGCGTACCGCAAAAAAAAAAAAAAAAAAAAAAAAAAAAAGTTTACACTATGATAAAAAATATTTCAACCTCTTCTTGAAATTCTTTGCTTTTTTGCTTAATACATTCCAATTCAATATTGTTAAAGGTATGAAGTTCATGACTGTTCATATATTCTGGCAAATTTTTCTACTTACCATTAAGCATAAGTATTTTTGCCTGCACCTATGACTTCCTAATATCAATATATCTATATATCTTTTTAAATATAGCATTTAAAAACTAAACTACAAATAAAGAGGAAGTCATAATATTCTATTTCAGTTTAGTTTTATCGTGTAGTAGGAAAAGAAGTATGGATCTGTAAATAGGTTTACAATAAAATGAATATGAGAATAAAATGAAATTATAGCTATTAAGGTACTTTTGTAAGGATAAAAATACTCTATAAATACTAAATATCAGGACTTCCCTGGTGGTCCAGTGGTTAAGACTGTGCTTCCACTGCAGGGGGCCTGGGTTCAATCTCTGGTCGGGGAAGATCCTGCATGCTGAACAGCACAGCCAAAAAGTAAAATAAAATTTAAAAAGTTTAAGGCATCTTTGGGAAATAAAGGTAGAGATATTAAAAAAAAAAAACAACTAAATATCATTGGTTGTTTGTCACTCTTCTTTAGTCAATGAAAACACAAAATCTACCCCCTATTGGTAATTATAAAATATGAAAGCAAATGGAGGAATTTACCTGCTAAAAATTTTTAAAAATCCATTCCCCAAACTAAAAAGTCCTAGAGCAACTACATAGATTCATGGATTAAGCCATTAAGGGTTAAAGAGGATGGATTGACTAGAGGCTCTCATTTTCTTAATATATATCTCTTTGATTTTGTAAAGAGCTATTTAACAAGGTGTTTTGTCATTATTAATGACTAATAATTAATGTCAATATTAATCATCTGCTCATGTATGTCTTAGTTTTATAACAAGTACCATAGACTGGGTGGCTTAAAAAACAGAAATTTGTTTCTCACAGTTCTCAAGGCTAGGAAGTCTGAGATCAGGTTGTCAGCATGGTGGGGTCATTGTTGAAGGCTCTTTCTGGTTTGCAGATGGTTGCCTTCTTACTCTATCCTTACTTGGCAGAGAGAGGAAGTAAGCTCTCTTGTGTCTTCTTATAAGACCTCTAAGCCCTTCATGAGGGCTCCACTCCCATGACCTAGTTACCTCCCAAAGGCCTCATCTCCAAATATCATCACATTGGAGATTAGGGTTTCAAAATATGAATTTGGGGAAGATACAAACATTTAGTCCATAGCAATATATTTTGGCTATTTTTATTAGTGTGTTCAACTATTTTGTTACTAAATGTTAAAATCTTTTATATGGTAATATCACTAAACATTGTATACACGCTCTCATTTTTAAATTTTCATTTTAATAATAATAATAACTTTATAGTACATATCAGTTGTAATTGCTTTTATGCAAAATATCAATATGACCCTAGAATTTACTGTCTTTCTTTCATGTATACAATATTTTCCCTAAATCCCTCACCTTTATTTTCTTCTAGTCGTTTTAAGGTTAATCCCCTTTTTTGTTTTAACTACTTAATCATCTAGAATGTACCATTTCCCCAAATACATCTTACTTTCTGTAAGTAAGTTTCTTAATGTGAACTGTGTCACATTCTGTATATAAATGTGGTTGGATCTCTTTATGCTTTCTCTTGGTACCATTAATCAGTCAGTTCTTATACCATACCAAACTATCTTAATGACTTTGGCATTCTAATACCATTTCAATATTAACCAGTACAAACCACTTCTCATTATTCTTTTATTTTCAGAATTTGTGTGATGTTTTAATCATTAATTTTTCAAGTTGACCTTTAGAAACACCTTTAAAACTGTTCAAAAACATCCATTGATATTTTGACTGGAATTATATCATATTACAAATTGTGCTATATGAAGAATTAATATTTTTAGTATTGAGTCTTGGTATTTGCCTCCATATAGTCATTATATTTAGTAGTTTTTTTTGCACTTATCTTACATTTCTTATTAGGTTTATTAGTACATATTTTATATTTACTGTTGCTGATTAGCAGGATGACAATATAATTTGTTACTCAAACTAGTAGACCTTAATAGTGAAAAGGAACACTATTAATAATAACAAGCATAAGCTAGATCTCATATTATAATATTCATATATTAATACTTTTAAAATTTCACTATTGAGTTTTTTTATTGAAGTATAGTTGATTTATAATATTATATTAGTTTCAGGTGTACAGCATAGCAATTCAGTAATTTTACAGTTTATACTCCATTAAAAGTTATTACAAGACAATGGCTATAATTCCCTGTGCTATACAATATATCCTTGTTGATTATCTATTTTATACACAATAGTTTGTATCTCGTAATCCTATACCCCTAAGGTGCCTCTCTGTCTTACCCCCTTTCCACTGGTAGCCACTAGTTTGTTTTCTATATCTGTGAGTCTGTTTCTGTTTTGCTATATACATTCATAAATAAAATTTATTTTCTAAGAGGTTAATGCAACTAAACAGCAATGGTATATACATACATATATTTTTTAAACAAGCCAACCTCTCCACCTCTATCATTAAATGTAACAATTATAGTAAATTCTCTTATTTTCTCAGATTGCCAAATATGTCACTTACATTAGAGTGATAATTTTGATACTACCTCATATTAGTTATATCCCTAATTCATTTTTCTTAACTTATTGTGCATATAAGACTTCCAGAAAAGTATTAAATACTAGTAATGAAAGAAGGTATTTTTATTGATTCCTGACATTATTGGGACCACCACTAGCACAATATCATTTCGATATTAAAGACAGTTGTTTCGTGTTAAGGGGGTATCCCTCCTAATTGTTTTTCTTTTTTTTTGTAAATAATACTTTAACTAAAGTATAACAAAAATAAAACACAATACATGAAATTGTACATGTATAGCTCAATGAAATATGACATCTGTGTAACCAGCACCAGAACAAGGTAGAGAATATTTCCAATCCTCTAGATGTATCTTTGTGCCCGCATAGAGTTACAATACTCCCACACAAAATAAACAAATATTCTAATATATAATACCGTATACTAATTTCCCTGATTTTGTAATAGATACACATGCACAACTTGTTTCCTCATAATACATATTCTTTTGTGTCTTTATTGTTGCTAATTATCACTATCTATTGTATGAATGTACCTCAGCTTAATTTATTCATTCTATTATTTTTATGGCCATTTAGGTTGTTTCCTGTTTAGGTCTACTACCAATATTGCTGTAATGAAGTTGCTGTATATATATTTTGGTGAACATACATATTTCTGTTTTAAATATTCATAGGAATTTCATTACCGGGCTACCGAGTATATATATGTTCAGCTTTAGGAGATATTATCAAAGAGCTCTCCAAAGAGGTTGTGTCAATTAACACTCACAAGCAATGTGAGTGTACCAGCTATTCTATCTCCTTAACTTCACTTATTTTATTAATTTTCTTTTTAATTCTAGCCATTCAGGTAAGTGTGTTAAAATACATCACTGTAAATTTTAATTTGTAACACCCAGATGAGAAATGAAGTTGAACATCTTTCCCTATATTAATTTGCCATTTGGATATCACCTTTTGTGAAGTGTTATTTAAGATGTTTTTCCATTTTCTGAACCAGTTTCAAATTTTTTCTTATAGATTCACCCAGGTTCTTCACATATTTTTGGATATGACTTAAATATATATTTGTAGCAAATATCTTCCATTCTGTAGTTTGTCTTATAATCTCTTATGGTTTTTGATATGTTTTGATGAACAAAGTATCTTAATTTTTGTAGTACAATTAATCAAATTGATTTTTTTGATTAGTGCTTTATGCCTCACTCAGTTGTATGAAGATATCCTCCATGTCCTCCTGTGATGTTTCTTCTAAACACTTTAATTTTTAGCCTCTATATTCAGTTCTTTCACATTCCATCTGGAATTGAGTGTTTTGTATGGTCTGAATTTGGATGTCAAGATTCATTTTTTCCATATGGATATCTAATTGGCTCAACACCATTTCTGAAAAGATGCGCTTTCACAAACTCATTATAATGCCAACTTTATCATCATAAGTCAAGCATTCATATATGTGTGGGCTGACTTCTAGTTTCTTCATTCTGTTTCAATGATCTATTTATCTATTATTACACCAGTACTATAATTAATTACTATAGCTTTAAAATAGGTCTTGATATCTGCATGTATACATCCTTCAGTTTAGTTTTTATTTTTGATTATTGTCTTGAATATTCTTGTCCTTTTTCATTTCTATACCTGGTGAATACTGTGAAGTCCTGCTTAGTTCCCTTTTCAGTGGAGGAAAGGTCTTTCCTGGAGGAAGGACTCAGTGTTCACTCCTCTTTGGGGGTTGCCTTAACTGAAGTGAGGCACCTCACCCAAGGTCATGCCCCTTTCCTAAGGGTAGCCTATATCTATGGACTAAACATTGTTGGGTATAAATGTCTGGCTCCTTTTCTCAAACTCAGGACAAAGTGAAGGGTCATCTCAGCTTCAAAGATTCTCATTGAGAACTCATCCTCAAGAGTTCTCTGCTGAGAATACACTTTCCTCTCAAGTGTTTAAGGAATATTCTCCAGGATAGATCACATCTTGGGTCACAAATCAAGCCTCCGTAAATTTTAGAAAACTGAAATTGTATCAGACATCTTTTCCAACCACAAGCTGTGAGATTAGAAATCAATTACAGGGGGGGAAAACTGTAAAAAATACGAACACATGGAGGCTAAACAATACACTAACTAAATAACCAAGAGATAACCGAAGAAATTAAAGAGGTAATCAAAAAATGTCTAGAAACAAATAACATCAAAAACACGATGACCCAAAACCTATGGGATGAAGCAAAAGCAGTTCTAAGAGGGAAGTTTATAGCAATACAATCCTACCTCAAGAAAACAAGAAAAATCTCAAATAAACAACCTAACCTTACACCTAAAGCAACTACAGAAAGAACAACAAACAAAACCCAAAGATAGTAGAAGAAAAGAAATAATAAAGAGCAGAACATAAATAAATGAAATAGAAATGAAGAAAACAATAGCAAAGATCAATAAAACTAAAAGCTGGTTCTTTGAGAAGATAAACAAAATTGATAAACCTTTAGCCACTCATCAAGAAAAAAAGGGAGAGGACACAAATCAGTAAAATTAAAAATGAAAAAGGAGAAGTTACAACTGACACCATAGAAACACAAAGGATAATAAGAGAGTACTATAAGCAACTATATGCCAATAAAATGGGCAACCTGGAGGAAACGGACAAATTCTTAGAAAAGTACAACCTTCTAAGACTGAACCAGGAAGAAACAGAAAATATGAACAGACCAATCACAAGTAAGGGAAATTTAAACTGTAATTAAAAATCTTCCAAAACACAAAACTCTAGGACCAGATAGCTTCACAGGTGAATTTTATCAAACATTTAGAGAAGAGCTAACACCTATCCTTCTCAAACTCTTCCAAAAAATCGCAGAGGGTGGAACACTTCCAAACTCATTCTATAAGGCTACCACCACCCTGATACCAAAACCAGACAAAGATGTCACAAAGAAAGAAAACTACAGGCCAATATCACTGATGAACATAGATGCAAAACTCCTCAGTAAATACTAGCAAACTGAATCCAAGACTGAACCAGGAAGAAACAGAAAATATGAACAGACCAATCACAAGTAAGGGAAATTTAAACTGTAATTAAAAATCTTCCAAAACACAAAACTCTAGGACCAGATCGCTTCACAGGTGAATTTTATCAAACATTTAGAGAAGAGCTAACACCTATCCTTCTCAAACTCTTCCAAAAAATCGCAGAGGGTGGAACACTTCCAAACTCATTCTATAAGGCTACCACCACCCTGATACCAAAACCAGACAAAGATGTCACAAAGAAAGAAAACTACAGGCCAATATCACTGATGAACATAGATGCAAAACTCCTCAGTAAATACTAGCAAACTGAATCCAACATAGATGCAAAAATCCTCAACAAAATACTAGCAAACAGAATCCAACAACACATTAAAAGGATCATACATCATGAACAAGTGGGATTTATTCCAGGGATGCAAGGATTCTTCAATATATGCAAATCAATCAATGTGATACACCATATTAATCAATTAAAGAATAAAAACCATATGACCATCTCAATCGATGCACAAAAAGCTTTTGACAGAATTCAACCCCATTTATGATAAAAACTCTCCAGAAAGTGGGCATAGAGGGAACTTACCTCAACATAATAAAGGCCACATATGACAAACCCACAGCAAACATTATTCTCAATGGTGAAAAACTGAAAGTATTTCCTCTAAGATCAGGAAAAAGACAAGGGTGTCCACTCTCACCACTCTTATTCAACATAGTTTTGGAAGTCTTAGCCATAGCAATCAAAGAAAAAGAAATAAAAGGAGTCCAAATTGGAAAAGAAGTAAAACTGTCACTGTTTGCAAATGACATGATACTACACATAGAAAATCGTAAAGATGCCACCAGAAAATTACTAGAGCTAAGCAATGAATTTAGTAAAATTGCAGGATACAAAATTAATACACAGAAATCTCTTGCATTCCTATATACTAAAAATGAAAGGGCAGAAAGAGAAATTAAGAAAACAATCCCATTTACCATTGCAACAAAAAGAATAAAATACCTAGGAATAAACCTACCTAAGGAGGCAAAAGACCTGTACGCAGAAAACTATAAGACACTCTTGAAAGAAATCAAAGACAACACAAACACGTGGGGAGATATACCATGTTCCTAGATTGGAAGAATCAATATCATGAAAATGACTATATTACCCAAAGCAAACTATACATTCAATGCAATCCCTATCAAATTACCAATGGCATTTTTCACAGAACTAGAACAAAAAATTTTACAATTTGTATGGAAACACAAAAGACCCTGAATAGCCAAAGCAACCTTGAGAAAAGAAAACAGAGCTGGAGGAATCAGGCTCCCTGACTTCAGACTATACTACGAAGCTACAGTAATCAAGAGAGTATGATACTGGTGCAAAAACAGAAATATAAATCAATGGAACAGGATAGAAACCCCAGAGATAAACCCATGCACCTATGGTCAACTAATCTATGACAAAGGAGGCAAAAATATACAATGGAGAAAAGACAATCTCTTCAATAAGTGGTGGTGGGAAAACTGGACAGCTACATGTAAAAGAATGAAATTAGAACACTTCCTAACACCATAAACAAAAAAAACTCAAATGGATTAAAGACCTGAATGTAAGGCCAGACACTATAAAACTCTTAGAGGAAAACATAAGCAGAGCACTCTGACATAAATCACAGCAAGATCCTATTTGACCCACCTCCTAGAGAAATGGAAACAAAAACAAAAATAAACCAATGGGACCTAATGAAACTTAAAAGCTTTTGCACAAAGGAAACTGTAAACAAGATGAAAAGACAACCCTCAGAATGGGAGAAAATTTTGCAAACGAAGCAACTGACAAAGGATTAATCTCCAAAATATGCAAGCACCTCATGCAGCTAAATATCAAAAAAACAAACAACCCAATCCTAAAATGGGCAGAAGATCTAAACAGACATCTCTCCAGAGAAGACATACAGATGGCCAACAAACACATGAAAAGATGCTAATCTTTTAATTAGTATCACTAATTATTCTTTTAATTAGCATCAGTAATTATTAGAGAAATGCAAATCAAAACTACAATGAGATACCACCTCACACCTGTCAGAATGGCCATCATTAAAAAATCTACAAACAATAAATGCTGGAGAGGGTGTGGAGAAAAGAGGACCCTCATACACTGTTGGTGGGAATGTCAATTGATACAGCCACTATGGGAAACAGTATGGAGGTTCCTTTAAAAACTGAAAATAAAACTACCATATGACCAGTGGAATTGTTGAATCCCACTACTGGGCATAAACCCAGAGAAAACCATAATTCAAAAAAACACATGCACCCTCATGTTCATAGCAGCACTATTTACAATTGCCAGGAAATGGAAGCAACCCAAATGTCCATATAGACAGAGGAATGGATAAAGAATATGTGGTACATATATACAATGGAATATTACTCAGCCATAAAAAGGGATGAAATTGGGTCATTTGTAGAGAGGTGGATGGACCTAGAGACTGTCATACAGAGTGAGGTAAGTCAGAAAGAGAAAAGCAAATATCATATAATAACGCATATATGTGGAATCTAGAAAAATGATATAGATGATCTTATTTTCAAAGTAGAAAGAGACACAGACATAGAGAACAAACGTATGGATACCAAGGAGGAAAGTGGTGGGGTGGGAAGAATTGGGAGACTGGGATTGACACATATACATTATTGATGCTATGTATAAAATAGACAACTGATGGGAATATACTGTATAGCACAGGGAACTCTACCTAATGCACTGTGGTAACCTAAATGGGAGGGAAGTCCAAAAGGCAGGGGATATCTGTATGTGTATGGCTGATTCTTTTTTTTTTAACATCTTTATTGGAGTATAACTGTTTTACAATGGTGTGTTAGTTTCTGCTTTACAACAAAGTGAATCAGTTATACATATATATATGTTCCCATATCTCTTCCCTCTTGTGTCTCCCTCCCTCCCACCCTCCCTATCCCACCCCTCTAGGTGGACACAAAGCACCGAGCTGATTCATTTTTTTGTGCAGTGGGGGCTAGCACAACATTGTAAAGCAACCATACTCCAATAAAAATTAAAAAAAAAAAAAAGAGTTCTCTTCTGAGAATACATTTCAGTTCAACTTCTCCTTTTATCTAATTCTGCTTCCAGGTCCTCCCTTCCTCCAGTATTACTCTCCAAAACACTCCTAAGGAAACTCCTGCTGCTTATCTCCATCTCAGAATGTGTTTCCTTGGAAACTCCATTTGTGACGACTGGTGCCAGGAGTAGTCCAAGAAAGTAGACTGGATCACCCATCACCCTGCTGGTAATGAGAAACTAATAACTTCTTAAGGTGGAGTACTGATAGCCCCACTACAAGGTAGCAGTGCAATTGTTAAAACCTTTACCTGTGGTGAACTGGGATGGTATACTGGTGAAGGTGAATGGATTAGTGGTATAAAATATCAAGAACTTAAGAAATATGTTGGATACAATAACTATAAGGACATCAAAAATGAGTGAATCTTGCTAACCTCAACTGAAGACAATGAAAAGCTGAGAGTGATTAATCACAACTAAAATCTAAGGGTCTCCTTGGTAGTTTAAAAAACAGAACAGCAGAGAAAGAAGAGAATGTACCCAGAACTTAATCATAAGAGTAGCAGAGCCCCCAGAGGTTAAACACACAGCCTAAGCAAGTCTGCTATTTCAAGGTCAGGACTCTGGTTTGGGAATTTCAGGTCTGAGACACATGGGACACCTGACTTGAATCACACAAAAATCTTGACTTCCTTGATTCCTTGAACCCCCTGAGCCTACAGAAGTTTTTCACTCATCTCACTTAAGGACTAGTACTTCCTTTTTGCTTAAAAATGGTGCAAAGCCTCTCCCCAAACATACAGCATAAGCCCACTTCAGGATCTTCCCCAACTCTTCTCCTGGCCTCTAGACCAAAAACCTGAGTTAAGTCCTGATATAACTTGACCAGAGATGGGCTAGGTCTGATATGGTAGGAAGAAATCTGTGCTAAAGGATCTGCAGGATCCTTAGCTGCATGTATTGGCAAAGGCTGGGAGAGTATGTATGAGACTGAATTCTGAGGGATCTTGATCAAAGGCTGTGGAGTATAAGGTTTGATAATGAAAAGCCAATCGTGTTGAGAGTACTCTCTCAGGGAATGGGGCACAGTAGCAAGGATTCCAGAAGACAGGGCAAACATGCTGCTAGGATGGCTGCTAAAAGCTTGAGAAAGGTGATGGTCAGCCTGAACTGAGGTGGAAATGCAGAAATTCCAGTGCAGAGGGTAGTAAAGGGAATTAAAAGACTTAGAGAAGTGGACTTGTTAAAGTGGATATACTATTTAAGGCCAGGAAATCCACCAGAAGTCTTTATTCTATACTAGTGCCCAAAGATTATACCATTTACCAAAGCAATAAAGATTGTGCTGGTAAAGAGGGCACCAACATCACTAACATTTTCAGTATTGGTTCTCCTCTGCAAGCTGTAACTGACGATTGGGGTTACAGTTACAGATCTAATGCCAAGAGTGATTATAGGACCCCAAAACAATAGAGGTCAGGTAGTGGGGCTTAACCATCAGAATCCAGGTGTCATTCATGAGGTTAAAGGTGCAGCCAAGGGTTATGACCCACAGAAAGTTATGGAGATTTTTAATAGAATACAGCATTTCTATAAGCAAAACAGATGAGTAGCCAATAAGGGAACTACTCATTCCATATAATCAAAGAAATCAAAGGAGGCTGAGGGCAATCACCTAAACAACATTTTTGGATTCTTTGCCTAGTTTATGAACGTAAGCCAGTTTTCAGACCCTAATCCACTGAGTGAAAGAAAAGCCAGGTGCCAAGGAAGAAGAATATATGGTATTTTTCATCCAGCAAAATATGTGCAATCATTCCCCCATTCTTTCCCCAAAGGGGCCTATGACTATTTACTTAAATAAACAATATCACCACCCTGGGGGTAGGAGGGAAATGGCAGAAATTAATGTTTAAAACCTAGAATAAAGGGGTGGTGCTTCTCTAATATACATAATTTATTAATTTGACTCCTGTAAAAACTAGATGAATCGGAGAAAATGATAGTAAAATACCACAAGTTCAACAAAGTAGCTCAATGTGCAGCTGCTGTATCCACTATGGTATCTTTGCTACAGAAGATTAACATGGCCTCAGGTGACTAGTATGCAGCCACTGATCTGGTAAATACATTATTTTATATCTCTGTTTTCAAAATTGAGAATCAGAAACAGTTAATTTCACTTGGAATAGACAAGAATATACATGTCAAAAGAGATCTGGACAGGCTAGACATCATTCAGAACACCACAATGGTTTCTAATATTGATGATAACGTGCTAATCAGAGAGGACAATCAAGAAATTGCTGGTGCATTATAGACATAAATTCCTAAAACTCATGAATTCCAGAGAATAGGAGATAACCCTACAAAGAATCAGGAACCCACCAACCACATCAGAAAATGTTTCTGGTGTGCAGTGGTATAGGGCATACTGGGCCATTCTCTTCAAAGTGAATAACAAATTATTGTATCTTGTAATTCCTACCACAAAGAAAGGAGAATGACCAGTACAGGACATTTTGTGTTCTTGAGGCAGCGTATTCTACCCCTGAAAATATTGCATAAATCCAATATCCAATATGCGGAGAGTGACATGAAAATCTGTCATTGTGAGAGAGGTCCAGAGCAGAAAGGGCTCTGCAGTAGGTTCAGGCTGTGATGTCAGCTCTGACTCTTGGAGCTTAAGAACCAGTATACCAGCAATTTCTTGATTATCTTCTCTGATTAGCATATATATCAGTCCTACAACTCTAAAGAACTGATTTCTGCCAATAACCTGAATGATGTTGAAAGAGAATCCTGAGCTCCAGATGAGACCGCAGCCCTGGCCTACACCTTGATTTCAACCTTGTGAGATCCAGAACAGAATCCAGCTATTTTGAACCCAAACTTCTTACCTACCGAGACTGAAATGATAAATTTGTGTTGCTTGGCCACTACCTGCTAAATTTGTGGTAACTTCTCACACAGCAATAGAAAACTAATATGCTCGCCACTGGTATTCTTGGGGACTGTCTTTGAACTCTTAGTGGAGAAAGACGCCTTGTGGAATTTGTGTCAGCTTCAACAGGAAAACCATAAGGTAAACTTTAAATGTTCTAAAACAAGGCTATGCCATTTGAAGTGGAGAAATACACACTTTTGAAAAGATAGTTCATGGTGTGCTACTGGGCCGTGGTAGAGTTGGAACATACAACCATGTAGCAACAAACCTGCTCATCATGAGTCAGGTTCTGCCAGACCCACGAAGTCATAAGTTGCATAGGTCCATTACAAAATAGAAGTGGTCCAACTGTGAATGAGCATGAACAGGATTAGAAAACACACGCAAGCTGTAGGTTGCCTAGATCCCCATGTCAAACACCACTATTGGATTAGCACTTCTCTCTCAGTTCACACATTTGTCAATATGGATGAGTTGGCTTTGGTATGTGGGTGCAATCCAAAAATGGATAGCAGCTGTACCACACTCCCACTTAGGAGTAGCTTTGAAAGACATGGAAGGGGAAAGCCTCCCATAAGGCAGACCTTTAGGTAATCACCTGTGTGTTAAGGATATAAATGGACTCATGATCATTGGTATGTGGAAACATATGTGAGTGAGCACAAAGTATACATATATTTGGATACATGTTTTGCATACAAAATGAGCATGTTAACTCTCAATAGAGAGTATTCTCCATAGAAAAGTCACTAAATAAATAGGTAGACAAAATGATTTGACAAGTGGATCTCAGCCAGCCTCTGTCATAGTGTGGGCACAATGGACACATGAACATCATAGACAGGTGACTTATGGATAGAAGCTATAAATGGACCTGATTGCTGGACTCCCGCATATTAAGGCTGATACAGTTACTGCCACTGCTCAATGTCCAGCCTGACAGCAACAGAGATCAATGCTAATACAACAACATAACCATACTGTATGAAGATTTGGTGGCAAGTTGACTTCACAGAGCTCCTTCAGTCTTGGAAGGGGAAACAATTCTGTTCAATAAGAATAAACACATATTCTAGCATGGGTTTACCTTTCCTAACAGCTGGGTCTCATTCAGCACCATTCTTGAAGGGATGCCATTGGATCCCACTTACATCATGGCAATTAAGAGAGCCACTTTACAGCAAGAAGGTGTTGGAAAGGACACATGACCCATTCATTCTCTGTTTCATACACCAGGAGATTCATAGAGCAATGGAGCAATATTGAACATAGAGCTGAAGAACCAGCTCCAAGGCAATACTTTGTGAAGATGAGGTACCATACTAAAGGACATAGTATACAATCTAAATTAATGACCTTTTTACAAGGCTATGTGCCCAAAAGGCAGAACACATTGGCCTGGAAACCAGTGGATGGAAACTGGAGTGCTTTGCTTTTCTTCACTTCCAGATAACTACTTAAGGGATTTTTGCTTACCATTTCCACAACTCTGGGCTCTGCAGGTTTAGAGGCCCCCATTCCCAAAGGAAGAAACCATCCACCAGGGAGAAACAGCAAGAATCCTTTGAACCATAAGCTACAGCTACTTCATGGGCTACTTATGTTTCTCATGCTAACGGTTCAGCAGACAAGTAGGAGAGTCAACAATAAAGGTACTACCCTCTCAGTATAAATATGATAACAGTTTCAGAATTGCATAGAAGGTTGGCTGAACACTCTATTGACACTGCATTATAGTTTAAATTCTCCATGTACCCCATCATGCTTCCTTTCCTTCCCATCCACAGGAAAAGAAGACTTACACGTGGTAATTTCTATCTCAGAGTCTGATTGTCAAGGAATCCAACCTACAATACCACATAAATTTTAAAATCACGTTGTCAATTTTAACCAAAAATCTGCACAGATTATTTTTTTATTAGAATTGCATTTAATCTACAATTTGGGGAGAATTGTCATCTTAAAATACTGGACCTTCTAATTATTTTATGTGGTATATCCACATATTTTATGGAACTTCATCCATTTCTCTCAATGTTTTGTACATTCCTTTGTAGAGATCTATACACATTTCATTAAATTTATTTCAACATACTTATGTTTTTAAAACTGTTTTCAAGGATAATTTTTAAATAATTTTTTGTTGCTTGTTTGTAGAAATAAAATTGTTTTCTATCTTGTGTAAATACTGATGTTGCATTCATTATTAAATCTAATGGTTTGTATAATATATTCTTTGGTAATTTCTGTGTACATTTTTTCCATTCTAATCTTTTTAAAAATTGATTTAGGATACATCCAATTATTTATTTCTTCTTATATCAATTTTACTAATTTTTTTCTAGATATTTGCAAACCTCATCAATAAATATTAGCTAAAGCTATTCCTAGTATACCCTTTTTTCTATATCTGTAACACCTGTAATAATGTTCCCTTTTTCATTTCAGAAGCTGATAATTTGTGTCATCTTTTTAAATTTTTAATTATTCTTACTAGAATTTACCAATTTTATTAAAGAAATAATTTTGATGAGTCTCTGCATTTTATATTTATCATCAATCATTTAATATTTGTATTTATTTGATCTTATATTTATTATTTCCTTTCTTCTATAAGTTTTGAGTTTACTTTATAGCTCTTTATACACCATTTCTAGATAATTAAATAGTGGTGGAGGTCTTAGGGTTTTCTAAAAATAGTATCATGTCATCTGCAAATAGTGACAGTTTTACTTCTTCCTTTCAAATCTTAATGCCTTTTATTCCTTTTTCTTGTCTGATTGCTGTGGCTAGGACTTCCAATATCATGTTAAATAGAAATGGTGAGAGTGGGCATCCTTGTCTTGTTCCTGTATTTAGAGGAAAAGCTTTCACCTTTTCACCATTGAGTATGATGTTAGCTGTGGGTTTGTCATAAATGGACTTAATTATGTTGAAATACGTTCCCTTTATACCAACTGTGATGAAGGTTTTTATTATAAATGGGTGTTGAATTTTGTCAAATGCTTTTTCTAAATCTATTGAGACGATCATGTGGTTTTTATCCTTTGTTTTGTTATAGTAGTGTATTACATTGATTGATTTGTATTACATTTTTGCATCCCTGGAATAAATCCCACTTGATCATGCTGTATAATCTTTTTTATGTATTGTTGAATTTGGCTTGCCAATATTTTGCTAAGAATTTCTGTATCTATATTCATCAGGGACACTGGCCTGTAATTTTCATTTTTTTGTAATCTCTTTGTCTGGTTTCAGTATCTGGATAATGGTGGCCTCAGAAATGAGTTTGGGAGTTCAATCCTTTAATTATTTGGAATGGTTTGAGAAGGATGGATATTAACTCCTGTTTATATGTTTGGTAGAGTTCACCTGTGAAGCCATCCAGTCCTGGACTTTTGTTTGTTAGTTTTTTTCATTACTGATTCAATTTCAGTATTAGTAATTGGTCTGTTCAGATTATCTATTTCTTCATGATTCAGTCTTAGAAGATTATATGTTTCTAGGAATTTATACATTTCTTCTAGTTTGTCCAATTTGTTGGCATATAACTGTTTATAGTATTCTCTTATGATTGTACTTCTGGTTGTAATTTATCTTCTTTCATTTCTTATTTTGTTTATTTGGGTATTCTCTCTCTCTTTTTTTCTTAATGAGCCTGGCTACAGGTTTATTAAATTTTATCTTTTAAAAAACAGCTCTTGGTTTCATTGATCTTTTCTATTTTGGGGGTCTCTATTTTATTTATATCTACTCTGATCTTTATTATTTTCTTCCTTCTGCTGTTTTGGGACTTTGTTCTTCTTTTTCTAATTTCTTTAGATGGTAGTTTAAGTTGTTTATTGGAGATTTTTTTGTTTGTTTCTTGAGGAAGGCCTGTATTGCTATAAACTTACATCTTAGAACTATTTTTACTACATCCCATATATTTTGGAAAGTTGTGGTTCTATTTGCATTTGTCTCAAGATATTTTCTGATTTCCTCTGATTTCTTCGTTTTTTGTAGTAGTATGTTGGTTTTTTAGTAGTATGTTGTTTAGTCTCCACATGTTTTATTTTTTCCATTTTTCTTCCTGTAATTGATGTCTAGTTTCATACTGTTGTGGATGGAAAAGATGATTGATATAATTTTTATCTTCTTAAATTTTTTGAGACTTGTCTGTGGCCTACCATGTGATAAAGCCTGGGAATGTTCCAGGTGCACTTGAAAGGAAGGTGCATTCAGCTGCTTTTGGATGGAATGTCCTGTAGATATCTATTAAGTCCAAGTAGTCTAATATGTTATTTCAGATGACTATACCCTTATTAGTTTTTTTTCTGGATGGTTTGTCCATTGATGTAAATGGATGTTAATGTTCCCTACTAATATTTTATTACTGTCAATATCTCCATTTATGTCTATTAACATGTGTGTTATATATTTATGTGCACATATACTAGGTGCATATATGTTAATGAGTGTTATATTCTCTTCTTGTATGATCCCTTTATCATTATATAATGTTCTTCTTTGTCTTTTTACTATAGACTTTGTTTTAAATCTGCTTTGTTTGATATGAGTATTGTTATGCCAGCTTTCTTATCATTTCCATTTGCATGGAATTTCTTTTTCCATCCCCTCACTTACAGTCTGTGTGTGTCTTTAGCTCTGAAGTGAGCCTTTTAAAGGTAGCATATAGATGGTTCTTGTTTTTTTTTCCCCAATCATCCACCCTATGTCTTTTGATTGGACCCTTTAGTCCATTGACATGTAAAGTGATTATTAATAGGTGTGTACTCACTGCCATTTTGTTACTTGCTTTTTGGTTGCTTTTGTAGTTCTTCTTCATTCTTTTCTTCTTCTTTTAGTCTATCCCTCATAGTTTGATGATTTTCTTTAGTGTTATTTTTATCTTCTATTCTATCCATTTTTTGTGTATCTGTTATAGGTTTTTGGTTTGTGATTACCATGGAGCTTGTATATGTTGACCTATAACTATATCAACTTTTTAAAAACTGATAATCATTTAGTTCAAACATTATAGAAGGTCTACATTTTTACTCCTCCCCCCATGTCTTTTGTTTTTGATGTCATATTTCACATCTTCATGCCTATCTTTTAACTGTTTATTGTAGTTATAGTTGTTTTTACAATTTTTGTCTTTTAGCCTTCATGCTAGCTTATATAAGTAGTTAATCTACTGCCTTTACTATATTTTTGCCTTTACCAGTGGGATTTTTCCCTTCCGATTATTTCTTATTTCTTGCGGTAGCCTTTCCTTTTCACTTAAAGAAGACCCTTTAACACGTCTTGTAAGGTTGGTTTAGTATTAATGAACTCTTAGTTTTCACTGATCTGAGAAACTCTTTCTCTCTCCTTCAATTCTGAATGATAACCTTACTGTGTAGAGTATCCTACTTTGCAGTTTTTTCCCTTCCAGCACTTTAAATATATCATGGCATTCCCTTCTGGCCTACAAAGGTTCTGCAGAGAAATCAGCTGATAGCCTTATGTATTCCCTTGTATATGACTCTTTTTTTTCTCTTGCCTTTAGAATTCTCTCTTTATCTTTAACTCTTCCCATTTTAATTATACATCTTGGTGTGGGTCTGTGTGGGTTCATCTTGGTCTGGGACTCCCTGTGCTTCCTGTACATGTATATCTGTTTCCTTCCTCAGGTTAGGGAAGTTTTCAGCCATAATTTCATCAAATACATTTTCTACCTCTTTCTCTCTCTCTCTTCTCCTTCTGGGACCCCTATAATGTGAATTAGTTAGTATGGTCTATGTTGTCCCAGAGGTCCCTTAAACTATCCTTATTTTAAAAAATTTTTCTTTTTGCTGTTCTGATTGGGTGATTTCAGCTATTCTATCTTCCAGATCTCTTATGCATTCTTCTGTATCATCTAATCTGTTTTTAATTCCTTCTGGTGTAGTTTTCATTTCAGTTATTGTATTCTTAAGGTCTGACTAGTTCTTTTTTATATTTTCCAGTTATTTGTTGAAATTTTCACATTTTTGTCTATTATTTTTCAAGTTCATTTTGCATTCTTTTTTTTTTTTTTTTTTTTTTTTTTGCGGCACGCAGGCCTCTCACTGTTGTGGCCTCTCCCGTTGCGGAGCACAGGCTCCGGACGCGCAGGCTCAGCCGCCATGGCTCATGGGCCCAGCCGCTCCGCGGCATGTGGGATCTTCCCGGACCGGGGCACGAACCCGTGTCTCCTACATCGGCAGGCGGACTCTCAACCACTGTGCCACCAGGGAAGCCCCAGTTTGCATTCTTATTACTATTGCTTTGAATTATTTATCAGGTTAATTATTTATCTCTGTTTCATTAGGGCTTTATTCAGGGTTTTTGCTTGTTCTTTCATTTGAAACATATTCCTTTGTCTTCTCGTTTCGTTTAACACTCTCTGTCCTTATGTTACCCATCCTGATCTTGAAGGCATGTTCTTGTGTGAGAGCATCCCTGCGTAGTCTGCATGTGCCCAGTGGCTTTGATAGGAGAGCTGGATCTGAAGTGCGCAGGAGCCGCATCTTACCCCAAGTTGCAGTGGCATCCGCTGCCTTGGTGGAAGATAGGGCTGGTTTAGAGAAGCTAGAGCCAGAGCTAGGTGTAAGCTGGGGTTTCTCCTATGCTCAGTGGCAGTCACTGCCCTATCAGGGGCAGGGTTGGTAGTAGGGTCTGAGGGGCTAGAGCAGGAGCCCTGAGGGTATCTCCTAGGTGTGATGGCAGTCTCTACCTTTGTTGAGGGTATGGCCAGGGCTTGAGGGTTTGGGGCTGTACAACTGTGCTGGTTTCACTTATTTTCCTGGTATGTGCATCTGGATTAGAGGCTGACTTGGGGCTAAAGAGAATGGAGCTGCACTACTGAGCTGGTTCCACTCGTTCCTAATTCTGCACATACATATGCATGCCTGCAGTGGTGGTCTCTGCCCTGGAACTAGTTCTGCTCCCTCCCAAGTGTGCGCATGGACATGTGTACTGGCAATCCTCTGCCCTGGTCAGAGTCAGGGCCAAGCCTGAGCCAGTTCTATTCCTTCTAAACATGTGCACTCTCATTGGCAATCGCATCCTCTACCTTAGTGGGGAGCAGCACTGGAGCAAAAGGGGCTGCAGCAGGAGCCTGGTGCAGTAAGAGGGTAAGCAGGAGCCTGGTGCCTGGTAAGCTGGCCAGAGCACCGTGAGGCTTTCAATCTGCTGCCTCTGCTCTGTGGCTGGGAGCAAGTGAGTCTGTGCATGCGTGCTTCAAGAGTAGAGTCTCAGTTTCTTAGAGCCCTCTGGTAAGCCCCACTGGTTTTCAAACCAGCTAAAGGGACACATCCTCCCAGTGTCAGACTCCAGGCTAAGGTGCCTAATATGTGGCTCAAACCCCTTTTTCCCTAGAAGGATTCCCAAGCCTTTGATATCCCCCTCTTCTTCTAGGTTTCCTGTTAGGGTTCCAATATGGAACTCTAATTACATATATTTTAGTCACTTTCATCAAGTTCTGTTTGGCTTTCTCTATATTATCTATTAATTCATATCTGAGTTTCAATATGAATATATTTTTTTGACCTAGTAGTCCTCTATTCCGTCATGTCTAAATGCTTATAAACCCATTTAATAGCATCTTTATATTTATATATCCAACACATTTATCTCTTAATTTGATTGCTGCCCTCGAGCCTCTTTAGGTAGCCTTGTTAACATATGTGAGATTTTCATTCCCCTGAGGTATCTCCTAACCAAGAATTGACAAGCACAGATATATAAACACTCTGTTCCCTTGTTTCTGATTGGGACACAGTTAGGTATGATCTATACTTTCTCTAGATCTCTCCTGATGGATTTTATTTAATATCTCACCCTTGCTTGGCCTCTTTTCATCCCTGGTCCCACACTGTCACTCTCATATCATTTTTTTTCTTGGAATATTTTCTAGTAAATCAGTTGCACACAAATTCTTATCTCAGAATCTGTTTCTTGGGAACCTAACTAAAAGCACATGAATACTGATTTCCAGAAGTAACCATTGATTTTTTTCAGTACCAGATTTCCCTATGACATCTTTATTCATAGAATATAATTCTCTGATAAAATTCTCAATGTTGTCATCTATTTTCTTGTATGTATTAATCATGATTATTTTAAAATTTATGTCTGACAAATCCCATGTCCAGTACACATGTGAATCTCCTTCTATTACCAGTTTTTCTATTTATTTCTTTATATTCTTAGTTTTTTATTGATTTCTGAACATTGCATATGAAAAATTCTTATTAGTGGTTCCTCCTCATCAAAACTTTGTCCCTTCACGTCCTAGTTACTTTGGCAGCTTTCCAATGCCTTCATATACATTTTTTCAAGCTATTATCATTGTTATTGAAAGGACCATAGGTATGCACAAACTATTTCACAGTCAGAATAGGAAGTCATATCCTCTCATTATTAATTTACTAAAAGTATTTTGTCAGTAATGCAGCTTGGATTTTATCAAGTGACTTTCCAGCATCTATTGAGGTAACGTTTGGTCAATCTTTTTAATTTACAAACTTGAACTAGTGTTTCCTTAAACATCAGTGCTATAAATAAGAGCATATCTATTGAATTCCTCTATTAATATAAATAAATGAGTAAAAATTTATCACTTCTCTCTTTCCTCCCTCATCTTTCTTTTTTATAATCAGTGATTTTAGTCCCCATTTGCTATTATTTAATACTTAAATTAGTAATTATTTATTTGATTTTTTAGTTAAGTTTTGTATTTGAATGCTATACTGTAACCATATTTAGTAACCAAAAAATCAGTTTTATTTTCAATGAATAATTGTAGATGGACAATATGTATTTTTCTCTGCTCACAATATAATTCCTACTAATAAACTCAAGGACTTAAACCAGTATTAACACACAAAGGCAAAGAAAATTAGAGAGAATGCAAAAATAAATTTGAGTTATAAATGTATTTTTGAGAGGGAGAAACCCAAAACAAGAAAAATAATAGTCATATTACTACTTAAGTGCCTACAATGGGGGGCAGGGGGGCGGTATTTGTAATATCTGATCCCATTAGTGTTGTAGAACCTCCTCTGGACTCAGCACTCTGAGGCAATAGATACTGTGAAATATGGGGTCTAACACAGAGTGATTGTTTAAAAAACTTTATACATAGCTGTTAGAATAGCAAACCTCTCTCCTGCACCTGCACATGGATTATTAATCAGTCCTTATGAAGACATATCATTTGTGAATTTAAGAATACAATGATAAAGGACATTCTAAAATTACAGAAAGACATCTTAAGGTAATAGGAGCCAGAAAATAAACAGTATCTCTTAATGCCAGAAAAAAATGGAGCAATATTTTCAAGATTCTAAGGAAAAATAACTTTCAATATAAAATTTTCCATTCAATTGAATTATTCTTAAGATGTGAGGATAGAATAATGTCAATTTCAGATATGTAAGACTCCAAAAAGATACCTCTCAAGGCCTGTTTGGAAGTTCCTAGGAGGTTTACTTTAGCAAAGCAAGAGGGCAAAGCATAGAGAAGGACATGGATCTGAAAACACAAATAACACAAAAACTCTCAGGATGACAGTTTGAAGCAAGACAAAAACCAGTACAAATTCCAGGAGAAGGTAAGAAAGAAAAAGAAGGAAGGCCACAAGGATTAAAATAATAGTAATGATAATAACAATAATAAAATAGGAAACAGCATATCTACTATGTATGTATATTTGGAAATTTTAGTTTTAGGCTTTTGACAGATCTATTCAAAACTTAGGGGAAAATAACATCTTTATAGAAAACTAAAAATATTAAATAATAAAATAATTATTGCATCCAAGAAAACAACAGTTGCATGTCAAAGAAAAAAATAATTATAGTGTACTACTTGGCTCATTGAGGAATTATATTTTCATAATCATAATATAAAATTTTTATTTAACCAAATAATTAAAATTTTATTTAACAAAAATTATGATACAACTATAATAGAAAGATGGGAGAAGAAAAAAGAGAATTGATTTCTCAGTTCTAACAATGAAAGCCAATAATGTCTCAATAAGAAATGAAATTATAAGTGTGATATAGAGAAATGTGTTTAAAATACTAAAAGAAACAGCCCCAAGAAAAGAAAGTGGTTGCCTCTGAGAAATGGGATTAGAATAATGGAGAAGGAGATTGCTGCTTTTTGTTTGCACTAATGGATTGTTCCAAAATACCCATGCAATAAATTAATAAAAAGTCAAATGAATTGGAAGTAGGATGAATTATATATTTAACTGATGTCAGTGATTATTCACAATTTTATTTGTTGAGGTTTTTAATTGTGGACATTGAAATATCTCAAGAAAAATTTCAGTCAGGTATATGATTTTTCTATTGTCACATGCTTTCTCATCTGAACAATTCTCTCTTTGTCCTTCAGAAGAGAACAAATTAGCTGGACAAATCAATGTCTTTCATTTTGAGGGGTTAGTGTTTGAGAGAAGTTTGAGATCAAATTGATTTTTCTAATTTGTAGGTAATCTGTTTTTATTTGGCTTATCTGTCTATGTGCAATATATTTTGCCCTTAATGTTTGTGCTGTCTTTAAAATCCTTGACATTTTCAGAAATGCATCCTGGCTGTATCTATGTATTGCTCGCTTTTCATTAATTTTCCTTACACATCGTGAGCTGTGGTGGGATGCAAGTTCAGGACTAGCACACAAATAGCATTCTTTCCTATTTTCCAATCCCAGCTATATTTCTTATACTATTTTAATTGCTCACATGATCATAGTAAGGTGGAAAAAGGGGATAGATACCTGTGGGTTTTTCAACATCTTATCCATAAGTATGGGAAAACTTAATTTTCCCTAGTGGCAGTTCTTCCTTGCTGATGATTAATTATCTAAAGTATAAATGTAGTTATGGAAGACATGCACCTCCTAATTGCTCAAGTAAGACTCCCTTTGCTGGGCTTTTGATTCCTTCCCTCCCGCTCAGTTCCAATTCCCTCATTTATATTTTACCCTCTCCCTTTTTATATATACTCTCCCCTTTCAAGAGACAAACACACACAGATAACCCTTATTCCAGCACTTTGGCAAAAGGTAAGAGTGCTGCCTATAGGAAATCTATAATGACTGTTTCTATAATGAGAACAATACTTTTGAAAAAAAAAAAAACTTGAGAAAGTACTTCCTAATTTATCTTTTGGTAAAATTATAAAAATAGATTTAATTTTAAAAGACAGATATAAACTCATAAAATTATGTATATAGATATTGGTAATAATTTGAGACATCATGGAAAACAAGTAGAATATTCAATAAAAATCAGAGAACTAACATCATATTAAAATGTAAAAAAGAATTTTACCCTAGAAACTACAGTTCTATAAGCTTAATTTTAGTATCAGGAAAATGCTAACATAACGCAGTAAAAATCTTATTAATTCTTAACACAGGGGACCAGAGAAATAAAAAAATACAGAATTGCAATTAACTAGCTTGAGATTATCTAAAATTTTTTTATTAAAGTAACAGAGCATCTAGATATCTGGGGACTAGCCGTCCTCTTGCTATCCTAAATAAACGAATATTGGATTAATAAGGTTTTCTGTTAACATAAAAGCAAAGCTGCAAATGGAAGAAAATGGCATGCTGGGTAGCATGGTTTTTTGAAGAAAACAATTCTTGTAAGTGTAAGAAATATGATTTTGTAATAGGCCTAAATCATTGTACATTTATGTACAAATTATCTGATAGCAAAATGAAATTTTTTGAAATGCAACTATTTTATTTAGAAGAAACATCTAACACTAAAGAGTTTTCTAGCAATAGGCAGTGATGAAATAACCAAAAAATTTTGCTGAGTATCTTATAATGACAGTACAATATGCTTAGAGAAACAGTCATAAGAAGAAAATAATTGTGTTCATTGGGTACAAATGCATGTTCCTAATCAAGAATTGGAGGACTGGAACAAAACAAAAATAGAAGAAACAAGAATGAGTTATCATAGGATGATTGTTAGGGGTTAATATTTCATAGTAAGTACCTGATTCTCAAAACCTTGCATAACTGTCTCATTATGATACACTAAAGAATTATTGAGGTAATTTTGTTAGCCCACAGAGGAATAGGGTGGGATGAAAAAAAAACAAGTAAAAGCCAGACTCATATTTTAATGTATTTTATATGGCTGAAAAATAGATAATAACATATTGGAATCAAAAGACTAGATTAAATTAATAAAAATTAGAACATGAGAGTGGGGTCAATTAAAGAAAACTAACTTCTCAAAATGCATAGGGACATTCACAAATTTTTAATTTAATAATTTGAGAGCTATAGATTAAAATATGAATTTTATAAATTTATTACCAATAGAATTTTAAAAGATCTCTATCTTCTAACATGTTATAGAAGCTTTAAGAAAACAAATTATGGTCTATAGCTATGCTAACCCCAAGACAGTGGCCACTAGCCTCATGTGGCTATTGAGTACCTGTAGTGTGACTAGTCCAGATTGTTGAGGGTGTAAAATACATACTGGATTTCAAAGACTTTGTAAAAAAAAAAAAATACTGTAAAATATATACAATTTGTATGTAGATTATATGTTGAAGTGAAAATATTTTTGATATAATGGGTTAAATATATTATTAAGGTTTATTTCACCAGTTTCATAGTCTTACTATATGACCCAGCAATCACGTTCCTAAGGATTTCTCCAGCTGAATCAAAAACTTATGTCCACACAAGACTCTGAACACAGATGTTTCTAGCAGTTAATTCATAATCTCAAAACCTGGAGGCAATCAAGATTACCTTCAATAGGTACATGGATAAACTTATATATACATACAGTGACATAAGGTTCAATGATACAAGACAAAGAACTATCAATTCATGGAACAACATGGATGAACCCTGAATGCATATTGCTAAGTGAATTAAGACAGTGTGAAAAAGCTTTATACTGTATGAATCCAATTATATGACATTCTGGAAAAGACAAACTATGGAGACAGTAAAAATGTCAGTAATAGCCAGGGGATCACTGGGTAAACAAGTAAAGTTTTCTCCCCAGCCCCCAGAGGTGAAACTATTCTGCATGTTATTATAATGGTCAATATATGACATTATACCTGTGTCAAAATCCCTAGACCTTTATAGCATAAAGAATAAGCTTTATTATAAGTAATAAAACAGGCAAAAACTTCTGGTCAGGGGATCCCAGCATGGAATGCAGACTGACAAAAGTAACTATATTGCAAATATAGGAAACAAGATAACAAGATCATTGAAGGGGTTGGGAGAAAGAGGTTCTGACCTAAGTAACTCTGGAAATAACTGGGATCTGTCAACTAAAGGGAAAAAAAAAAACACTGCTGATAAGCACGGTACTCTTGTTCCTAAGGATGTTTTCCTTGGGTTAACAAATTTCTCATTAAACTCCCAACTTTAGGGGGAGTTTACAGGTAAAGCAAGAGGAGGAAGCTGGAGTAAACTATGTAGAAATTGATTAAGTTGCAGACATTGGTATGAATATAGATACAGATGATTACTTATAGAAATATTTATGGGTATGTGTACATAAATGTGTTAGTATACCCACATACATTTCCTTGATCAGCTGAGAGAGTCCAGAAGGAATAACACCCCAGGAGCAATGAACACAACTTGTGCCCCAGATCTTGGTTTCTAATACCATTCCCCAACAAAAGGAACCTGGGCTTCTTGGAGAAATGGCTGATTCTAGGACTGGGGCAGGTAATATACAAGATGATACTACAGTGTATTGTTGCACCAACAAGTAAGGAAGTCCTCAAAAACATAAATAAACCCCTAACAAATTTTGGTGTACTTCAGAAGGAGAAAGAAGCCAACTGAAAGTTCACCCAATGGCCAAACCAAGGGTAGTGTGAGCAAGAGTATAAATAAAATACCAATATAAATAAATGATTGAATAAATAAATGGGGGAGAAAAGACAAACCTCCCCCCCAAAATTTATATAGATATTCCACTCCCAAGGAAATGGAACATATCTCTCCACTCTAAGTGTGGTCTGTATATAGTGTCTTCCTTCCAAAAAGAACAGTATGGAAAGGGGGGGAAAGAGTAACTTTACAGTGGAGGAACCTGACAAAAACTACTTCAGCGAGGTGAATAAGGTCAACATAAATAGTGATGTCATGTTGATAGTGTGTTCCCTCAATATGACGTCTTTAAAATGGCACTTTACCTCTGTGGTCTTCCTCCTGAAAATACATCAATGCAGCCTAATCATGAGAAAAATCACAATAGAAGGATAGTCTAATCTGTGTAGTACTCTTCAAAACTATCAAGGTTGTCTTTTTATCTTGTTTATGGTTTCCTTTGCTGTGCAAAAGCTTTTAAGTTTCATTAGGTCCCATTTGTTTATTTTATTTTTTTATTTCCATTACTCTAGGAGGTGGGTCAAAAAGGATCTTGCTGTGATTTATGTCATAGAGTGTTCTTCCTATGTTTTCCTCTAAGGGTTTTATAGTGTCTGGCTTTACGTTTGGGTCTTTAATCCATTCTGAGTTTCTGTGTATGGTGTTAGGAAGTGTTCTAATTTCATTCTTCTACATGTAGCTATCCAGTTTTCCCAGCACCACTTATTGAAGACACTGTCTTTTCTCCATTGTATATTCTTTGCTGGAGAGGGTGTCGAGAAAAGGGAACCCTCTTGCACTGTTGGAATGTAAATTGATACAGCCACTATGGAGAACAGTATGGAGGTTCCTTAAAAAACTAAAAATAGAACTACCATATGACCCAGCCATCACACTGCTAGGCATATACTCTGAGAAAACCATAATTCAAAGAGACATGTACCACAATGGTCATGGCAGCACCATTTGCAATAGCCAGGACACGGAAGCAACCTAAGTGTCTATCGACAGATGAATGGATAAAGAAGATGTGGCACATATATGCAATGGAATATTACTCAGCCATAAAAAGAAGTGAAATTGAGTTATTTGTAGTGAGGTGGATGGACCTAGAGTCTGTGATACAGAGTGAAATAAGTCGGAAAGAGAAAAACAAATACCATATGCTAACACATATATATGGAATCTAAAAAAAAAATATGGTTCTGATGAACCTACGGGAGGACAGGAATAGAGACGCAGGCATAGAGAATGGACTTGAGGACACGGGGCGGGGAGGGGAAGCTGGAACAAGGTGAGAGCATAGCATTGACATATACACACTACCAAATGTAAAATAGATAGCTAGTGGGAAGCAGCTGCATAGCACAGGGAGATCAGTTTGGTGCTTTGTGACCACCTAGAAGGGTGGGATAGGGAGGGTGGGAAGGAGACGCAAGAGAGAGGGGATATGGGGATATATGTATACATATAGCTGATTCACTTTGTTGTACAGCAGAAGCTAACACGACATTGTAAAGCAATTATACTCCAATAAAGATGTTAAAAAAAACAACTCTCAAGGTTATTGCAAACAAGGGAAGTCTGAGAAACTATCACAGCCAAGAGGAGTCTAAAGAGAAATGCCCATAAATGTAATGTGGTGTCTTGGATGGGATTCTAGAACAAAAAAAGAATATTAGATTAAAACTAAGGAAATATGAGCAAAGTAGAGCCTTTCATTACTAATATCAGTATTGAATTCATTAATGGTTAAAAAATTTACCATATTAATGCAAGATATTAATAATAAAGGAAGGTGGATGCAAGGTATGTGGATACTCTGTAAAACCTGTGCAATTTTTCTGCAAATGTAAAACTCTTGTTGACAATAAAGTTCTTTCTAAAAAAAGAGTAAGAACTATACATTGTATGGAGTCATCTTCAGGAAATATTAATTAAGAAAACGAGGTACAGAAGAGTGTGCATAGTATTCTATGTTTGATGAAAGAAAAATAAGGAAAATATATGCACGTGCATATGTGTGTGTGTTTGAGAGACAGAGAGAGAGAACATATACACTTTTTCATAAAGAAACATTAGAATGTGAAATCAAGAACTAGTAAAAATGGTAGCCTACAGAGAAAGGACAAAATGTGAGAGGGTTTGGGGCAGTTATGGAAGTTAGGCTTCTCTTCATCTGTCTTGTTTTGTACCTTTAATCTTGCAGCTATGTAGATATTTTGCATAATTTAAAAATGAAATTAAACTTTAAAAAAGCAAAGCAATCCCTAAAATCAAAAACAAGCTGGAACAAATGAGCCTAACTGTATGTCAAATTGTTGGCATAGCCACACAGAATATTATTTCAAGTGAAGAGAAGGATTTGAAGAGAAGGATTTGAAGAGAAGGATTTGAAGAGAAGGATTTTGAAATACACACCTCCGTAGGGGGAACTGTTCTAAAAACAAAATACATACAAACTGCATTCATTTATCTGATTATTGGTAATAATACTGTGTTATTTTGAAACAGAGAGAGAGAGACATCATTTTTATATGGTTTAAAGATCTTTTTGTTGGTGGGACACACACACACACACACAAAATTACACTTAGATAGATGAAAGGCAGAACTCTTTGTTATTTACAGCTCCAAACAACAGAAGGCCAACACACAGGTCCACATAAGGGGTTGCACTAGGGACAACGTAACAGCAAGCTGCAGCTGGAGGGAGCAGCTTATATATGGCAAGCAGGATGAGGTTAGCTAGGTTTCACAGGATTCCAGTGGATCAGCTGAATTGAATAATTTCCCAGGTTCCTGGGCAGAGGGGATGTCCCTCGTGTTTGATATTTAGCTCCAGGATGATAAGGGTGGGTGCATAGTAACCCCAGAAAAGGGAAGTGTTTGGGGTGTGAACTTAATCAGCTGCTCAACGAGGGCAAATGACTGGCCTCTAAACAGGACCTCAATATAGTACTAAGAAATAAAGTACTATACATAGATATAGATTGATTGAAAGAAAGAAAGATGATCAATAAATGAGGAGTAAGCAAACATTATTAAGATCATGAGGATCCAAGACTTTTAGGATAAGAGAAAAAATATACAAATACTATAGTACTTTAAATAGGGTCAACTAACAGCTATTATAATTCCATTTGAATTGGAAAGATGAGCAGAAACTCTTATTTTCCCTTTATAAACATTACATATATTCTGGTTTTGTCCATTAAAAAGGACTAAAAGCAACAGCAACTCAGTAGCAATTAGTACCCTTAGTGCTTATATTAATATCCCTAAATCCATTTATAATTAAGAGGATCCAGGATTTCTAGGAATAACAGCTGAATCCATGTTTGGGGGCAGGAAATGTAAATGTATAAGACTTGGACATGTTGTGCCTGAAAGCAAGAAATTACCAAAGACTAATGGGATCATTGTAAAGAGACACAGGAGTCAGATGTAAAGGGCCTCAAATAGCCAAAGATAAAATAATTTGAGTTCATAATAATAATAAAACAGTTTATTGATAATCACTGAAGGTGATTATTCTGAAAATTGGTAAAGGGAAAGATTCAAGCATCTATCCTGCCTTTCCTGTATGGAAAAAATTTCAGTTATCAACTATCAAATAGTTGATAAGAGACAGCTATATCTATAAAAGAATCTTAGCTAATAAATGTAAAAGAAATAATAAACTAAGAAATCACCATTCTGTAACCCTTAATGAAATAATACATTTAGATACTTATCAGCAAAAACTGCTTAAACCATCAGTAGAAACATGGGGAAATTTAATGGAGGGAACCTGATCCTACTAACCAATCTTAGCATAACTAAAGTACAACCATCAAATATCATGCACCTCTGTGTAATGTAAGAGGAAGAGCAGCAGCAGCAGCATCAACAACACATTAACCTGCATGTCACCAAGCTTCTAGCTCTAACTACTAGCTTACAGGAAATCTGATGATAGAGTACAAAGTTATATGAGACTATGAGAAAACAATCAACCATTTTCAAAATGTGGAAAACTCTACAAAGTGACCCCGTTTTTCAACAACATAAATGAGATGGAATAAAAGGAGGCTGAACTATTATTGAATAAAAGAAACATAACAGATATGTCAATCAAATATAAAAGATGAACCATGTTTTGATGCTAATTCACACAAACCAATTATTTAGGCATTTTTGAAATAATTTGGATAAAATCAACAAATGAATACTACATAATATTAAATTTAAAATGTTAATGAGTGTGATATTGATACCACAGTTACGATTTTTAAGTTCATATCTGCTAGAAATACAAACTGAAGAATTTATCTCTTAAATGAACTCAAAAATGAGGGTGGTAGATGATATAGACAGTAGATAGACAGATAGATAAACAGACAAATAGATATAGACAGACTAGATAGGTAGAGTTTAATATCATATGGCCATCTGCAGCAAAAATATGCAGATAGTCATCCAGAGCACAACGGTAGAATGTTGATAACTATCCAAACTGTGCAAAGTGTATACAGAGATTCATTATACTGTATTACCAAGTTTTATAAATGTCCATATACAAACTTTTGAAGATTTTTGAAGGCTAAGTTTCACTGTTTGTGCAAGTAGTCAAAAAAGGAACAATATGGATAGGCTTCCCTTGGAATACTGTTTTAGTAACAAATATTTCCCAAAATATTCTTATGCAACATTCTCATCTCATACATCCAAAATAAAACAAACAAGAAATATATTTTAAAAAATCTTCCCATTGCTTGCACATGACCCAAAAATCTACTCCGTTTTCTCCTCTAGTGCCATGGAAGGCAAAACTTCCAGATACAAATTTCTGTATTAGTCAGTTTTGCTAGGTTGGGCTTTGTAACAAATACCCTCCCTCCAAATTTCAGTGAATTATGACAACTGAGGTTTATTTCTTATTCACATTACATGTAGGTGGCTGATCAATTGCAGTTTTGCTCTGTGCTGGGATTCAGTTCAGATATGTTTCACAAGTCTTCATTCCAGGGTCTGGCAGAAGAAGCATCTCCTATTTGAAGCATGCTATTCTCATGGCTGAGGGAAAAACCACAAGGAGCTTAACTGAACCACGCAATTTTCTTTAAAACAGTCACTTGGTAATAAGATGGCACATCATCTCAATTCCATTAGTTAAAATAAGTAATACAGCAAAGCCTGAGAATAGGGTAGGGAAATATATTTCATCCATATGCAGGGATGAAGTACTATATTACAACCTACCAACAGAGAATTTTCCACAAAGAACATGTTATGATCCACCAAAGTGTTCTTAGCCAACATTTATCTGGGCTCTTCAATGTTAAGCAATTTAGATTTACCTGCAGGCCTGGTTCCTCTGGGCAAAAGCTTAGCCTAAAGATGGCTGGGCTGGGAAAGTTCCATGTCCACTGTCTCAGGAAGCCAGAAGCACATTCCACCTTTAACAACCAACCTAGTACTCAGATAAGTCCACTGATCCAGGCTATTTAAGCCCTCATTTATCTCAGGAAGTTTATCTGTTCCCAGTCACCAGAATCTGGACAGGTCACTCTTAACCACATTGATAGATTTAAGTAACTTAAATCTTGGGGAAGGAAAATGTTTCTCAATTCCTTCCATACCAGAGAGTCTCTAGGTCTTTTTTTTTTTTTTAATTAAAAAATGTTCCACGCACTCTTCCTCACCCCCCAACAATAAGCACCCTTCATGCTGAATACATCTTCTTACAATCCAAAATAATTCAACTTTCTCATTACTAAACTCAATAAACCAATGAAAACAAAGCAAAAACTTCAACATTCATAGTATAAAATATTAAATTCAAATAAAAATTTAAAAAGAAAAAACAGGGTTATTTTATATTAATAAAACATATAACCTTCAGAATAAAAGAGTCATGGAATTTTATGTGTTGAATGACAGAATAAAATATATAAAGCAAAAATGTCAGACATACAATAATTGTTGGAGCTCTTAATGCAACAATCTCTTTTTCTAGATCAATGGGAAAAAAGTACTGAAAAATGTTGACAAGTTGAAAATATTATTAAGAAAGTTATTATGAGGTACATTTGGATTTTTAATCCTACAAACAGATTTTAGACTTTCTTTTCAAGAATCCATGGAATATTTATAATAATCGACAAGGGCCTAAGCCCTCTTATTCAAAACAAGAAGAAAGTAAACATATTTATTTCTTTAACCACAACAGAATTAAGTTGGAAATTAATAATATTTTTTAAAACTCAAATTAATGGAATTCTAAAATTCTTCAAAATTACTACTGAATCAAAGAGGAAAATAAAATCATAAACTAGGAAATAGGACAAATGAGAGGATTGCTTACTAAAATAAGGGTGGGCTCCAATATTGATTTTGCCTATTTTTTTATTGACTTAGAATGTCACAAAGCTACAGACTACATTTTCCAACCTTCTTTGTAACTAAGATTGTTCATGATGGTCTGGCCAATGAGATTTAGAGAAATAACTGGCACAACTTCCAGGCCATCATCTTCTAGACAAAGTTACTTATTCTGGACTTTTTCTCTCTTTCTATTCTGTGGACTAGACCTGAGAGTTTTGTTGTCTTGGTTCTAATGATGAAGATGAAGACAACACTGCAGGAATGGCAGAATAAGTAAATGAAAGAAACTTAGGTCCCGTGAATTATACTGTAAAGCAGAGCCACTTGGCTTACTTATATGGACTAGTATGTTGGAGAGAAATACATTACTACCTTGTCTGAGCCACTGTTTTTTGGGATCTGTTTGTTACAGCAACTTAACCTGCCCCCTCACCAAGAAGGCATGTGGCCAAAACTATTGTTGCAGTTGCATAGTGTTAAATTTCTTATTAACAATTAAAGAAAAAGGAAGATGTTATGTATTATATCAAATACCAGTGAGCCATACCAAAAAAAAAAAAAAAGCACAATCTATCAATAGAATAGCTAAAAGAAGAAAAGATGAAGTCAGAAACTAATGATTTAGAAAAAGAGAGAAGTAACAGTAATGGAAAACAAATGTAGTAAAATAGACAAACATCAAAAATCAAATTAATATAGAGCCTATTAGGAGTTTTGTGTGAGAAAACGAAGAACTTTTTTTTAAATTAGGATATGATGAAAAAGATTAGATGACCTGATGGATTCAGTCAGATGCAAACTAAACGCAAATCCAATGTCATGCCCTTCAAAGAGAAGTGATACCTTCTTTCTTGAAGCCCCCATAGAACCACAAGTTCTGCAATAGATGTTCAAGAAGCTCTACTCTATGCTGTAGCTTTGAAGGGCATCATAGTACCTTGATGAAGGCACATTAAACCTGGGATAGCTCTGGGGGTGTGTGCAGTAGACACACACTAATCTCTGCTCATTTCAGTGGCCTAGTGAGTCACCGTTCAGAGAAGTAAAAACATGCCAGTTTATAGACTGGGTGTTATGGACAATTCATTCCAATGGCAGGCCCAATTAAACCTCAGTGAGACTGATGATCTCAGCCTGTATGGTCATGCATAATAAGATCAGCATCAGAAGAAAGTTGTTATTTTCTGACACCATAACCATCTTTTATCATACATTTACCCTTAAAAGCCCTTTGTCCCTTCTGAATGACTCATGTTCATGACATACAAAGTAGTGTTTAGAAGAGGTTACTAAGACATAGTGAGCATTCAAAGAATAAGCTCTCTGTCTTTGCCATCTCTCCTCTGGCACATTTGAGGATAATCATCACACAACAGAAACAGAACCTATGCTACAATCTTGTAGACCACACAGAGCTCTATTCTATCATAGGTAGAAAGGAATTTATCACTCAAATTTAACACTGCAAATCTTTCCTAAACATTCCCCTTGATTGTGGAGAAATATCAGAAAATTTACGATAAAGAAAGAATACTCATAGTAACCTCCTGAAACTCCACCTTTGAATTCAAATATGTTGTATGAAGAATTATTCTAGCCACAAGAAGGCCATAATGAGGATATCAGCTACTTGGTGATGAAGCCATAAAGCTTGTGACAGCATTTTATGAAATTACAAGATTAATCTTCTATGAAGAAATGACAGGATAGGTAGATAGAAGAGAGACAACGGAGCCCCTTTTGACTTTAGCAAAGCTTTACAATTTTTCCTTCATTACCCCATTATCAATTCAATGAGAAATTATGGCCCAGACTGCCTAATTGCTAGTTGGAGGGTCATTCAGAATAAATTTCCTCTATAAGAGTAATGTTACCCGGAGGGGACATAGCAAGCAGTATTCTGCCAGGGTGAATACTGGGACCATTTTTTTTTAAAGTTCATCAGTGTCCTCAGTAATGGGATAAAAATGTAGGTTGGTAGAGATATTTAGCAACATTCAGGTTAAGATGAGAATTCAAAATGATACTAGTAATAAACACAATGGATTTCCACATGTATGAGGCAAGGCTACTTTTTCAAAGGGAAAAATTGCATGGATCTAAATAGGGAATCAGTAGTTATGGATAAGGATAACAGAAAATATTCCCTGACCACAGTGGAGGGTGGAGGAAAGCACAGCAGAAATTAACAAGCTGTGCAGAAAAAGTGAGTTCAGCACAATGCCTACCAGCCAGGCAATGGGCTGTACATGAAAGAACACAAGACAATCATCTGTGTCCTTAAAATATATGGCAAATGTGAATCACAGAAGTGACCATAAAAATAAAAGAGTCCTAAAGGATGTTTCTCTCTAAGAAGTAGTATATTTCACACACATAAAAAATAGTCCACCCTGAAAATGATTCAGGAACCACTAATTATCTGAGGCTCCAGGTGAGCCTCAAGTTGATCTGCTTTGGTATTAATATGTATTATATGATGATAGCTATTCTTTTGGTTTTGACAGAAATAGTAATTTAAAGCTGCATCAGCCTTCCCAGTAATTCAAGTGGGTCAAGAGGGAGAAACTAGGAGTGGTAGCCCACTGAGTTCTGTATTGATACACTTTCCTAACACCCTGAAACAACAAAAGTATGCAAAACAACAGGATCTCAAATAAATTGTAATTTTGCTTAGAAATATTATAAAGTTCACTTCTCCAAGAAGATTGTTTCAGGCAAAGGTGACCAATATAACACCATTTTTGTTGTAAAATCACTTTGTTGGTCAAATCCTTCAGCAGTTTGAAAAATTTCTCTCAGAGTCCAGAAGTAATAATGCCATGATTATTTTCATTTACCTGATATATACTTGAGAATTACATAAGTCAAACTTTGTCCTAGTGAATATAGGATCATGGAACTGATACAGTTAAGACAGTCCCCATTTTCAAGGCACATGCAATTTAGAGACATGAACACACAAAAAATTAACAATACTTGTTTGTTTTTGGTAGGATCCAAATAAGTAGTTTTTGAAACTAGAACCACAGAAGAGTGATATTTGGGCTTGAAATACACAGACAAATTATAGAAATAATAGGGGAAAGAATGGAGTAAAAAAAAGTCCCAAAGGAGAAGTCGAGTTACTGCCAGAGTTACCATACATGGAACAAGTATTCTGGAGAAAACACACATGTAGGGGAGAAGGATAAGGATTCACAAAGAAGGTGAAGTGAGACTATGAAAGAATTTGAATGACAAATAAAGCAGTTTGACCTCAATTCTGTAAGCAATGTGGAGATATTGAAAACCACTGCCCTTGAAATAACGAAAAACATATTTTAAGAAGAGCAACGCATTTGTGGAGAGAAGGCACGAGCAGCAGCAGAGAAAAGACTGGGTAAGTCATTGCAAAGCTAGAGCCATGAGATGTGGAAGATCATGGGGAAGTGGGCCATGGTGGGAAAGATGAACATGGAAGAAATGGTTATGAGAGGGAATCTAAAGTAAGCATGGATAGAGACAGAGGACTATTAAGACCATAGCTCCAAGGTTTACATTCTGAGTGATAGGAACAATGTTGACGCTATTAACAAAAATAGAAGAGCAAAAGGGAAACTGATTTCAGGAAGAATATTTAATGGCTTTGAGCAAATGAAGTTTAAAAGCCAGGAAGATATTCATGTGAAATACCTCCTACTGCATCTTTTCTTCTGCTTTCGCCTTAAGTAATGATTCCAACTTTCTCACCAGTGGGATATCCTTGCCTTTCCCCTCATTCCTTACTCTTTCTCTGAGTAACTTCTCCAATCTCAAGGCTTCACTACCATGTGTATGTGGATGCCTCCTAAAGGTCAGTCTCCCTCCTTTCTCTCTCCTAAGCTCCAGACTAATTGTGCTACCTTCTTCTGAATACCTCCACCTGGATGACCAAGAGCCAACACGTGCAAAATGGAATCTATCTTTCCATTGAATCCTACCCCTTCTCTCAGCCAACAGCATCACTCTCTGTGGTGCCCACGCTAAAAAGTTAAGGAATTCTTGACATCTTCCATTTCTCAACCACCACCACTCGTCCCTCGACATTTACAATTCTCCTTGCTTTCCAAAACCATGTGGATACTATTGAAAGGCTCTTAAAATTAATTTTCTTTCCATTCCCCCACATTTCATTTGCCTAATTGTTATATCCATACTATTTTTCCTGGCATCATTGTGACAGATCTAATTTCTAAAATCTACCTTCCCCAAACTGTATGCTTACAACATTACTATCGGAGGCTTTCTCAGAAGCTGGAGGAGAGCCCCTAAGCCTAACACGGATTTTGTCAAGCCTGACTCCAGGCTACTTTGCCACCCACTGCCAGCAGGACCACTGCGGTCTGGCCACATTGGCTTCTTCATTGACCCTCAAACCCACTAGATAGTTTAGTGCACACATGCTCCATCCATACTGCTCTTCCAGACTATAAAGCTCTTCTTCAGCTCTCATTTACCTCTTAAGTCTTACTCATCCCTCAAGACCTGGCTTGAAGGTCACAGTTTTCAAAGCCACTCTTTGCCCCAGTGGATAGAATTAAATTTCTCACCACTTTATAGAAATAATTTTGACACTCATCATAGTACACTGTGGCTATTTATGCAGGTATCTGGTTTTGCTACTAAAATTCTTGTGAACAGAAACTAGGTTTTATTTATCTTGTAATCCCCACTAGCCAGCACACTATGAAACATGGATGAGGATTTATGTTTACTGAGGTCAATTTGAATGGAGCTGACTTGACTTGAAGACGCCTGTGAGTAGTGAGAAACATTGTAAAGAAGCTCAGAAAAAGGATCTGGAATGAAGATATTAGCTAAAGTCATCAGAAAATTCATGTTTCCAAAGTTTCTTGTAAAGAAAGGATTAACTCATAGAGGAGAATGACATGGAGGAGTTAGGAAGAGAAATATAAAAGGGGGTCCAGTCAGGATTACAGAAGAAAGACAGTTAGTGAAATAAAATGAACACCAGAAATTTTAAAATGTCACTGAATGCAGCCCACTTGAAAGAAATTTCAGAGAGAAGGTTTAGAATCTTATTTCATTTTTGCCAAGCCCTGTATCGCAGCTCATCCTGTTCTAAAGGATAATTTTCTCCTCCCTCGAAAATGAAAATAAATGGCACCCAGATGCTTTAGGACTATCATCCTTTTAATTATTTCCTTAATGTAATCTTTCAGAGATTGTAAATAACACAAATTTTCTTTTCATTTGCTTATTTGTTTACTAAGGTGGTTGTTATCTCAAGTACCTGGTGATGAGTAGCATTGTATTTATACTTGCTTGCTGATGGTTTGTAAACTTGCTCATTTGCTAATAAATGGATCTTTTATCTAACTGATTATATCTCTGCCCTGTTAAAATTTGGATCGCAAAACATAAATCCATTTTGAGTTTAAATTTCTTTCATTGTTTTTATTATCTACACAATGTTGTGTGTAGCAAACAAAATACAGGTCAAAAACATGTCCTAATAATTTTTCTATAATTTGCATACTCTTAAATTTTTGTGGGCCCTATTTAACAGTTCTAATTCCAGTTAATATGTAAGAGTGTCAGAAATTATAGCATAGGATAAAATTAGTGTATTGTCTGACTTTGGCTTCTTCATAAAGTCAAATTTAAAATCTTATGAATATGATCCCATGCTCATTATTTCCCTTGATAACCAAGTAAGGTCTGTAAACTAAGATTACTTCTAATTGTACTGAGGAGATCCTAAACAGGAAGTGACTTTATTTCAGAAGGAGCTCATGTGTTCTTCAGTCTTCAGACCACTTCCCACTGGCACCCAAATTGAGAAATAGTAGGCTCTATTATGACTCATCTGATTCAATTACCCATCAGAAAGATAAGAAGCCCATTCTAAATATCTGGTTGCAATCTGCTAGGTAATCTGTCAATGAATTATATTCTTGAGAAATTGCTGTCTCATCCTGTGCAAAAACTCCTCCTTTTCAAACGTTGGTATAAGACATTTGTTGTAGAATTATGATTGCACCATACTCTTCTTTTCTTTTCTTTTTTTTTTTTAACCATGTGTATTGGAGTACAACTGCTTTACAATGGTATGTTAGTTTCTGCTTTACAACAAAGTGAATCAGTTATACATATACATATGTTCCCATATCTCTTCCCTCTTGCGTCTCCCTCCCTCCCACCCTCCCTATCCCACCCCTCTCATGGTCACAAAGCACAGAGGTGATCTCCCTGTGCTATGCGGCAGCTTCCCACTAGCTATCTAATTTACATTTGGTAGTGCATATATGTCCCTGCCACTCTCTCACTTCGTCACAGCTTACCCTTCCCCCTCCCCATGTCCTCAAGTCCATGCTCTAGTAGGTCTGTGTTTTATTCCTGTCCTACCACTAATCTCTTCATGACATTTTTTTTTCTTAGATTCCATATATATGTGTTAGCATACGGTATTTGTTTTTCTCCTTCTGACTTACTTCACTCTGTATGACAGACTCCAGTTCTATCCACCTCATTACAAATAACTCAGTTTCATTTCTTTTTATGGCTGAGTAATATTCCATTGTATATATGTGCCACATCTTCTTTATCCATTCATCTGTTGATGGACAGTTAGGTTGCTTCCATGTCCTTGCTATTGTAAATAGAGCTGCAATGAACATTTTGGTACATGACTCTTTTTGAATTATGGTTTTCTCAGGGTATATGCCCAGTAGTGGGATTGCGGGGTCGTATGGTAGTTCTATTTGTAGTTTTTTAAGGAACCTCCATACTGTTCTCCATAGTGGCTGTATCAATTTACATTCCCACCAGCAGTGCAAGAGGGTTCCCTTTTCTCCACACCCTCTCCAGCATTTATTATTTCTAGAGTTTTTGATGATGGCCAATCTGACCGGTGTGAGATGATATCTCATTGTCGTTTTGATTTGCATTTCTCTAATGATTAATGATGTTGAGCATTCTTTCATGTGTTTGTTGGTGATCTGTATATCTTCTTTGGAGAAATGTCTATTTAGTTCTTCTGCCCATTTTTGGATTGGTGCACCATACTCTTCTGATTTTCCTTTTCTCTAGCTCTTTCTGCTTGAAACAGCCTTTCCCCTTTGTTTAACTATTCATCTTTAAAAGCTCTGTGGTAAATCCCCTACATATCCTTTAGAAAGAAATAAAAGATAGGACAAATAGATAAACAATTCAATGAACAGAAAATAATATCATATATGAGCTGATACCAAACTCTTTTGGGTAGAAAATTTCTTATTTTTTATAAATGTATTTTTAACCATATATTTACTTAGTTCTCATAGGCTCCAATATTATTTTAGTGTTCAGTGAAAAAGCTGTTCTTATACTGATATTCATGGTAATGAGTATCACATTTTATATAACTACTTTGGAGGAGCACTCTGTTAAACTGAAGGAAATAAAAATTTGGCAATTCCAAAATAATAATAATAACCATTTTCTTCTCTCAAATCAAAGTCTTTTCCACATACCTTTGGTTGAATATCATCACATCCAAATTCTAAATGTCTTAGATATACTGTCAATTAATTTCAATTCATCCATGCACACAGTTTTCTCAGATACAAAATCATGTTAATTTTTTGCATGATTTATCAAAATTAAGTTATGTTTATTCTGGGAATAAAAGTTTGATTTAATATTTGGAAATCAATGCATGTAACTTATAACTTACCACAGGTTATGAACAGAATGTTTACGTCCCCCCAAAATTCATATGTTGAAATCTTAACCTCACTTGCTTCAGCACCCTTCCCCTCTGGGTCAAAGGTCCCAGTGCAGGGAGAAGGGAAAACACACACCTAAAGTGAAAAGAGCCACCCCAGGCCGCACCATCAGGGCTTCTGCTCCAGCTACTTGGGATCAGACCCCACCTCCGATAGAGTGGTGACAGCCACTGAGACAGGAAAAGTCCAGCTCACACCCGGTTCCAGCTCTAGCACCCCCATCTCTACCAACTACCAGGGTGATAGGTGCCAGTACGCCCTAAGGAAAGACATGATTTGTGTCCACATCAAATCCAGATCTCCCAACAAAGACATTTGGCACACACAGTCTGCATGAGGATGCTCCCACATAAAAACAACCCTTCGAGACTGCAATAGGTAACTGTTTCACCTAAATTCATAGAGGCAGAGAAAATTAAGCAAAATGAAAAGGCAGAGGAACTGCTCTCTATTGAAAGAGCAAAATCAAACCCTTGAAAACGTAAATAATGAAAGAGAAGTAAACAATTTACCAGACAAAGAATTCAAAGCATTGGTGATAAAATGTTAACTAAATTAGGGAAAAGAACAGATGAAAACAGTGAAAATACTAACAAGGAACTAGAAAATACTAAAAAGACACAATCAGAAATAAAGAATTCAATAGCTAAAATAAAAAAACACACTTGAAGGAATGAATAGCAGACTCAGTTAAACAGAAGACCGCATAAGTGATCTGAAAGATAGAATAATTAAAATCACTCAACCAGAACAGCAAAAAGAAAAACAAATTTTTAAAAATGAGAATAGTTTAAGAGATATCTGGGATAACATTAAGCATACCAACATTCACTTTAAAGGGGTCATAGACAGAGAAAAGAGACAGAAGGAGATCAAAAATGTATTTGAGGAAATTATGGCTGAAAACTTCCCAAACCTGAAGAAGGAAACAGATATCCAGGTATAGGAAGCAAAGATGATCCCAAACAAGATGAACCCAAACAGACCCATGCCAGGACATATTATAATTAAAATGGCAAAAATTAAAGATAAAGAAAGAATTCTAAAGGCAGCAAGAGAGAAACAAAGAGTCATATACAAGGGAACACCCACAAGGCTATCAGCTGATTTCTCTGCAGAAACTTTGCAGGCCAGAAGGGAGTGGCATGATATATTCAAAGAGCTGAAAGGGAAAAACCTACAACCTAGGACACTCTATCCAGCAAGATTATCATTTAGAAAAGAAGGAGAGATAAAGAAACTCTCAGATATCAAAAACTAAAAGGGTTCATCAGTGTTAAACTCACCCTAAAAGAAATGTTAAAGGGTGTTTACTAAGTGGAAAAGAATCTATAGAAAAGGGAAAAGCCCACTAGGAAAGGCAAATATATAGTAAAGACTGAGGATCAATCACTTAAATAAGCCAGTACAAAAATTAAAAGACAAAAAACTGTAAAAGCAACTATAACTACAATAAACAGTCAAGGGATAAACATGAAGATGTAAAATATAACATCAAAAACACAAAATATGGGGAAGAGGAGTAAAACTGTAGACCTTATAGAATGTGTTTGAACTTAAAGGACTACCAATTTAAAACAAGTAGATATACAAAAACCAAAAAGAAAGGAACACAAGAACACTACTAAAGAAAATCATCAAACCACAAGGGAAGACACACAAGAAAGAAGAAATGAAAAGAGAAGAACTACAAAAACAAACAGACACAAGTAATAAAATGGCAATAAGTACATTCCTATCAATAATTACTTTATAATAATGGAGTAAATGCTCTAATCAAAAGACATAGGGTGGCTGATTGGATTAAAAAAAATTCGCTTCTATATGCTGCCCACAGGCGGCTCACTTCAGAGTTAAATACAGAGACACAGAGACTGACAGTAAGAGGATGGAAAAAGATATTTCATGAAAAGAGAAACAACAAGAAAGTGGGGGTAGCAATATACATATCAGACAAAAGAGACTTTAAAACAAAGGCTATAACAAAAGACTAAGAAGGGCATTATACAACAATAAAGGAATCAGCACAAGAAGAGGATATTACACTCGTTAATGTATATGCACCCAGTACAGAAGCACCTAAATATATAAAGCAAATACTATTAGACATAAAGGGAGAAATAGAAAATAATACAATAATAGTAGGGGACATTAACACCTCAGTGACATCAATGGACAGATCATCCACATAGAAGATCAATAAGCCAACAGTGGTCTTAAAGGACACAAGAGACCAGTTGGACTTAATAGATATCCACAGAACATTATATCCCCAAACAGCAGAATACACATTCTTTTCAAGTACACATGGAACATTCTCCAGCACAGATCACATGCTAAGCCACAGAACAAGTCTCAACAAATTTAAGAAGACAGAAATTATATCATGCATTTTTTCTGACCACAATGGTATGAAACTAGAAATCAATTACAGAGATAAAATGGAGAAAGCACAAACACATGGAGACTAAACAACATACTACTAAAAATATAATGGGTCAATGAAGAAATTAAAGAGGAAATTAGAAAGTACCATGAGATAAATGAAAATGGATACACAACACTCCAAAATCTATGTTATGTTACAAAAACCTTTCTAAGAAGGAAGTTTATGGCAATACAGGCCTTCCTGAAAGAAGAAAAATTTCAAATAAACAACCTACCATACCACCTAAAGGAATTTTAAAAAGAAAAACAAAGTCCAAAGTCAGCAGAAGGAAGGAAATAGTAAAGATCAGAAAGGAAATTTAAAAACTAAAGTTAAAAAAAAATAGAAAAGATCAATGAAACCAGAGCTGTTTTTTTTTAAAGATAAACAAAATCGATAAATCTTGATAGCTAGGCTTATCAAGATGGAAAGAGAGAAGACCCAAATAAACAAAATAGAAATGAAAGATGAGAAACAACAACTGATACCAGAGAGATACAAAAAATCCTAAGAGAATACTATGAGCAGTTATATGACAACAAATTGGACAACCTAGAAGAATTGGACAAATTATTACAAACATACAACCTGCCAAGACTGAATCAAGAAGAAATAGACAATTTGAACAGACTAATCACTAGTAGTGAAATTGAATTTGTAAAAAAACTTCCAGCAAACAAAAGTCCAGGGCCAGAATTCACAGGAGAATTCTAATAAAGAAGAATTAATGCCTATACTTCTCAAACTATTCCAAAAAACTGATGAGGATGGAACACTCTCAAATTCATTCTATACCAGGCCATCATCACCCTGATACCAAAACCAGATAAATAAACAGCAAAACAGAAAATTACAGGCCCATATCTTTGATAAATACAGATGCAAAAATCCTCAACAAAATATTTAGCAAACCAAATCCAACAGTACATAAAAAAGATCACATGCCAAGAACAAGTTGGATTAATTCCAGGGTTGCAATAGTGGTTCAATATTCAGAAATCAATCAGTGTGATACACCAAATAACATAAGAAAGGATTTTAAAAATCACATGATTATCTCAGTAGATGCAGAGAAAAACATTTGACAAAATTCATCATCCATTCATGATAAAAACTCTCTTCAAAGTGTGTATAGAGGGAACATGTCTCAAAATGATAAAAGCCATTTATGACAAACCCACAGCAAACATCATACTCAACAGTGAAAAGCTAAAAGCCTTTCCTCTAAATTCAGGAACAAGACAAGGATGTCCACTCTCGCCACTTCTGTTTAACATAGTATTAGAAACCCTAGCCACAGCAATCAGACAAGAGAAATAAATAAATGCATCCAAATTGGAAGGGAAGAAGTAAAACTGCCACTGCAGACAACATGACACTATATACAGAAAACCCTAATGTCTCCATCAAAAAAGTATTATAACTAATAAATGAATTCAGTAAAATTACAGGATACAAAGTTAATATACAGAAATCTGTTGCTTTTCCCTACCCTAATAATGAACTATCAAAAAGAGAAGGCAAAAAAAAAATCCTGTTTAAAATTGTACCGCAAAGAATAAAATACTTAGGAATAAACTTAGCCAAGGAGGTGAAAGACATCTACTCTGAAAATTATACAACATTGATGAAGGAATTTGAAAATGATACAAAGAAATCCTAAAATTTACATGGAACCACAAAAGACCTCAAATTGCCAAAGCAATTTTTTTGAGAAAAAAGAACAAAGCTGAGGGCATCATGCTCCCAGACTTTAGATGATACTACAAAGCTACAGTAATCAAAACAGCATGATACTGGCACAAAAACAGACACATAGATCAATGGAACAGAATCGAGAGCCCAGAAATAAACCCACACACTTATGATCAATTAATCTATGATGAAGGAGGCAAGAAGATAAAATGGAGAAAAGAGAGTCTCTTCAATAAATGGTCCTTGGAAAACCAGGCAGCTACATGTAAAAGAATGAGATTAGAACATTTCCTCACACCATATACAAAAATAAACTCAAAATGGTTTAAAGATCTAAATTTAAGAACTGAAACCTTAACATCCCTAGAAGAAAACATAGGCAGAATACTCTTTAACATAAACCGTAGCAATACTTTTTTGGATCTGTTTCTACGGCAAAATAAATAAAAGCAAAAATAAACAAATGGACCTAATTAAACTTTAAAGCTTTTGCCCAGCAAAGGAAACCATCAACAAAATGAAAAGACAGCCTATGGAATGGGAGAAATATTTGCAAATGATATGATCAAAAAGAGGTTAATATCCAAAAATATATAAACAGCTCATATAACTCAATATCAGAAAAACAAACAACCCAATTAAAAAAATGGGCAAAAGACTTGAATAGACATTTTTCCAAAGATGACATACAGGTGACTAAAAAGGCATGTGAAAAGATACTCAATATTGCTAATTATTAGAGAAATGAAAAACAAAATGAGATATCACCTCACACCTGTCAGAACTGCTATCGTCAAAAATTCTACAAATAACAAATGTCATTAATGATACAGAGAAAAAGGAAAAACTTATACACTGTTAGTGGGAATGTAAATTGGTACAGCCACTATGGAAAACAGTATGGAAGTTCTTCAAAAAACTAAAAATAGAACTACCATATGATCCAGCAATTTCACTCCTGGGTAAATGTCCAGAAAATAAATGAAAACATTAACTCAAGGAGATACATGCATTCCAATATTCACAGCAGCACTATTTACAATAGCCACATATCTGTAAAAATACTGAATCACATTACTGTACACCTGAAGCTAATAAAATATTGTAAATCAAATACACATCAAAAAAAAGTCAATATGGTTGTCTATGTCATTCAGTAATTAAATCAATATACACTGGCTCAGGCGATTTTGGCTCTCTACTGTAATTTCAATTTTCTTTAATAAGACTGTCAAATTCTACACACACACACACACACACACACACACACACACACACACAAACCTGCTGTGATTTTAGGGAGAAATTTCACCGAATCTTTATTTCAATTTGAAGAGAATTGACATTTTGATAATATTGGATCTTCCTACCCATGAGTACCATATGTTTTTTCATGTTTTATGTTTTCTGTAATGTGTTTAAGTAAGCTTTTGTTATTTTCTTTGTAAAGGTCAGGCACCTTTTTTGTTGCTATTGTAAATGGGCATTTTTGAATTTATTTATAAACTATTTTTTTATAGAAATAAAAACTGGATTGTATTAATCTTATATCAGGCAACCTAACTACATCAGTCAGGGTCTTACAGATAACAGATATCACTTTAGTCCTCTTCCCCAAAGAAGAGGATTTAATACAGGGAATTAAATGCCTTCAAAATTGTAGAAAGGGCCAGACTAGTAAGCTCTAGGTCAAGCTTCCAGGAAGGACACCTAGAATAGAATCTTAGAACTGGCCTGCAAGGAAAAAATATCTCTGCCAGAAATTGAATGTTGGAGAATCAAAAAATCACTGTCCAAGTGCTGACCCCAAGGTCACAGCTCAGTCACAACCCAGGCACAAGAAGCTTACCCACAGCTGTTGACTCCACGGCCAAACTTTTTCAGCCTCCAAGATGAAAACTTCTCAGCAGCTACAAACTAGGGGAGGTCCAAACACTGGGATACTGTTACTGCCACCCCAGAACACCAAATGATTTTCCAACTCTCACTGCCAGCGAGAACAACAGAGCATGTTCTTTGCCTCATTTTTAGTTGTAAATATCTCCTGTGAGTGCCTGCTTGTGGAAGCCAGATCACATGTGGAAAGTGAGCTGAAAGAGAGGTTGGTAAATATATTCTTAGGATTTCTAGCTTTTAGGATCCAGTAAAGTCATGCTACAAAGTTTGGAATAGCATTTAGAAAGCTGCAATTTGCCATCCTGTATAAATTATGTTTAACTTTCATAATATGTCTAAATATTTGGGAGATTTTTTATATAGAAAATCATACCACCCACAAATAAATATACCTTTGTTTTCTATTCCCTTTTCTTTTTCATCCTTTTCCTATTGTATTCATAGGGTAAGATCTCCAATAAATCCTGACTATAATAAAAATGGCTCTAATGTAAAACCATAAAATAGCCCGTTTGCTATAGGCTTCTTGTAAATTCTCTTTATTGAGTTAAGAACATTTACTTCCATTCCCTATTTACTATGAGATTGCTTTTTGCCTTTGTTTGTTTTAAAAACAGGAATAAGTATTGAATTTTATAAAATAACTGTGCTGATACAGTCAAGATGATTGAAGATTTTTCTCCTTAATCTATGAATGCAGTCAATTTCATTAGTAGTTTTTGCAAGGGTGAACAATCTTTACATTTCTGTGTATTCTATTTTTATGAGGCCTCCTGTCTGCCCTTTCCACATTCCACTTGCCCCTCGTTAGTCCATATCCCCATTATCTTTCACCTGTACTACTGTAATAGTGTCCTAATTGGTTTTTCTGTCAAAAATGTTTGGCTTCTGCAATGCATTCTTCACATTTAAACCAGAATTATCTTCCTCATTGGATAATCTCACTCTGATCCTCAAAACCCTTTAGTGCCTCTTCATAACCTAGGAAGGAAGATTAAAAGTAGGCCTTTTCCTGTGTTCCAACCTATAATTGCATCAACACTTTTTACTATTATTATTAACACAGCCATTTACCATAAATTGGTCATCACAAGGTACTGGAGCGTCCACGAAACATGCCACACATGCTCCTGTCTTGGAGTCTTTCAATTAGCTCAGCATTTCCCAGAATGTGTTCTAGTGAACACCAGTCCCAGGAGATATTTTTGGAATTAATGGTTTCAAAATCAAATAAATTATAAAAATACTTTTTCTACACTGGTACTAAAGATTTGTATCACTTATCAAAATAAGAAATACTGTGAAATCTTACAATAAGAACTATCTTTTAGCTCAGTACTCTCTAGACATATTCATAAATATAATCTGTTCTTTTAAGTGACCTATAATATTAATTAAAACTAAATTTCTATTGAAAATACTTCGTAGGAAAAAAAAAAAAGTCTATATTATATAGTCAGCATAGAATGTGCCTCCTCTCTTTCCCACCCATCAAATCCTACTCACCTTTCAAGGCCTTCTCTATGAATCTCTCTGGATAGTTCATTTCCAGTTTAGAACTCATTCTCTAAATCTCCATAGCACATTTTTGTACGTTTAAACTGTGTGCTGAATCTTTTCCCCCAAATAATTTTCATTTCTTTAAGAACAGGGTTCTTGGGCTTCCCTGGTGGCGCAGTGGTTGAGAATCTGCCTGCCGATGCAGGGGAAACAGGTTCGTGCCCCGGTCCGGGAAGATCCCACATGCCGCGGAGCGGCTGGGCCCGTGAGCCATGGCCGCTGAGCCTGCACGTCCGGAGCCTGTGCTCCGCAACGGGATAGACCACAACAGTGAGAGGCCCGCGTACCACAAAAAAAAAAAAAAAAAAAAAGAACAGGGTTCTCAATGCGTTCCAGAAAAACACTTGGCATATAATAGGTGCTTAATAAGCATGTGTTTATTTCAACCCATTTAAGTCTTTTTCCACTTTATAGATTTGGACATTTTATATTTGTATCTAAAATTGTATTAGATATTGTTGGATGTACGCATACATTTGAGACATCACCCTAACTCTAAAGGGTGCATTATTTTGGAGAAAACACAGGCTAGACAAAGAGTCTAGGTAAATACACACTAATAAAAACTCAAAAATACAAACTGTAATTTAAGTTGCAGAATCTTTAGTCCTTTAGGCGATCAGAGAAAAGAGACTTCAAACTATCAATAGAACAAGCAGAACAGATTGCATGAAAACGTGGGACTTGAGAGAGCCCTGACCAGAGGGCATGGGCCCACAGCAAACATGTTCTAGATGCCATGAAAGGAACCCAGACATGCTGGTGCCCCCAGACATCCACACTCTGCTCAGTCCTCATTAGCCTCCACTCAGCTTCATCCGAGCACTGTAGCCGACTCACACCTTGCCCTTTGCTCCACCTTCCCTACTGACTATTCTTCAAGTTAATAGAAATATGATTTAACAAGGGAACTAAGCCTGCTAGAGAAGAAGTGGAGATATAAGAACCTGACTTGATCATGGAAACCTAGGTAAGAAAAGCTAAATTACATCTGTGGAAATAGAGTAAATGCATCCTACACCTTTGATGATTGTGGCAAACAGACAGCCAAGATCAAGGAGTCTTCCTGAAGTGAGACTGGAGATGACCTGATGAAAACAAGGTTACATATGATAGTGAACAGATGCCCAACACACTGCTTAGCAATGTTCAAATCCAGACAGCAATGCATTGGAGTCGGGGCTGGGGAGGAAGAAGGGTTCAGAAATGGGCCTGACCAATTCATTCTTAGGGTAGTGGTGCCCAAAGGATTTATGTTCTCCCAGGATATAAAGAGAGGGTGAAAGCAAAATGTATCAAGAAAAATACCGGACATGTTGGTATACAGCAATACAGTGGGAATTGGAAGAACATTAAGGATTATTGCAAAGGTTCAGCAAGTCCTGGCCTATATGATATCTTCCAGGTATTTTGGTCTTTTCCTCTCGTCCCTTATCCATTGCTGCAAAACTTCCAATCCCTCACTACATCTTCCCTCAATTCTCCCTTCATTATCTTCTGTAGCCCTCGTCTCTTCTGCTCAAGAAGCAAGGCCAGAAGGATAGGGCAAAGTGTGGGTTACTCTCATCACCAAAAACTATCACTCATTCATTCATCTGTTCATTCATTTATTCATTCATCATCCAACAGATATTTGATGCTATTTTTACTATTAAATAGGCACTATGGCATGAAAGAATCAATATCTAAATTGAACCATTTAGGAGGGTGAGGAAGAAGTGTTCCAGATAGAGGAAACTGCATGTACAAAGGCCTGCCTGGGAGAAAAAGCACACTGTGTTTGGAAAAGTAAGTCTTGTTAGGTTGACTGGAGTAAGGAGTTCAAAAGGGCTGATGGGCAGAACAGAAAGCAGTGGCCAAATGACGCTGGGCTCTGTAAACCATTATAAAAAATGCGGACTTGATCCTAAAAGCAGTAGGAAATATTTCAGGAATTTAAACACTAGTTTCCTTCGTTATCTATGCCATGGCTTCTGTACATAGGAAAAAGCATGTGTTTAGTTATTTTAGAATGTCTGAGATAGAAACTAGGATACCACAGGAGTAAAGATGTAATTTACAAAGGTTTTGCAGCCACCAAAAAATCTTTCCTTTTTTTGTTATTATAGTTAAAATAAAGATATTTCAAGGAAAATAGAAAAAAATGCAATGTTTACTTTTTAGCATCTCTTGTACATCTAAAGCAATTTTGTTAATTTAGAAGCATAAAAATGTATTATTAGGCCTAATTGGTTTGTTCATAAAATGTTCATGTTTTATATATTACGTTTTAAAGCATAGTTTACTCAATTACAAATTTACTAGGAGAATGCCTTAAAATGCAGTAAATTAAACTACAAGCTGCTAAACTATAAGAAATATATTCTCGATCCTGCCAGTTTATAAGAAATAGGCAAAATTTTGAGATAGAAGAAACATCGATATTATAACAAGTATTTCATTTTCTTGAATCAGTCTCTTCCGGTACAATGTCAAGAACTTACAGAAAGCACTTGTTTTCAGCAGAACTTTAGAATAAAAGAAAAATGTTCACTGAATATTTTCACCATATGAGAATTTGTCTAATTATTACCTGTCTCTGAGCCATTTCTCAGCAGTTTTTGTTTCACCTGATGCTTTGATTTGGAAACTCAAGAAATTCCTTTTCTAGAAAAACAACTGGTCTTGGGGCCAGGTCTCTTAGTTCCAGAACAGTGTGACCTGGAGCAAGTCACTTCCTTTCTGTGGGAATACAACAAGATCTGTGAAGCTCTTTCCAGCATTATGAGATAATTGTGGAGTGGACCATAAGGAGGCTTGACCCAACCAGTTGATTACATGTGCCTGTGTGGGAAAGGTGGGGTGAGGAGTGGAAATTGCCAGACTAGGTGGATCAGAAATACCTCCCACGAAGCTGGAATACACATTTCTTGTAAAAATGAGGCTACAGCAGTAGGAGAAGGAGTAAAAGAAAGACGGTCATCACAAGAGAAAAGAACAAAAGTTCTGTTCAAGAAAGTTGTAGGCATTCTGTTTGTTATCTATATACCTCAGAGTTCGAACAGCTCTGAACATGGTGGAGTGTCCCCATGGGGTCAGAACTGGAGTGTTAGAGTAGTATGATGTGAGAAGAATAATGCCAAAGTCAAAAAAAATGAAGAAATCAGTGGTATAAAAGTGGGATTTGACATTTTCATATAACAATTCAATATAATTTTTTGTTTGTTTGTTTTTGTTGTTTTGTTTTTGCGTTACGCGGGCCTCTCACTGTTGTCGCCTCCCCCGTTGCGGAGCACAGGCTCTGGACGCGCAGGCTCAGCGGCCATGGCTCACGGGCCCAGCCGCTCCGCGGCATGTGGGATCTTCCC
>NC_041214.2:95812806-95863052 GCF_002837175.3 Physeter macrocephalus | reverse complement strand
GATCTTCCCGGACCGGGGCACGAACCCGTGTCCCCTGCATCGGCAGGTGGACTCTCAACCACTGCACCACCAGGAAAGCCCAATATAATTTTTATATTTTTAAAAAATGTGTTAATATTTCTCTTCAGAGTGCTTGGATGATACATAGTCTAAAACACTGCCACCTGTTTTGGTGCAATGGTAGCTATTTCCAAATATAATATAAATCAAATAAACCTGGACAATCATAGGAGCCTTGATCTGATCCCTCTGTGGTGGCTATCAGCAGCACCAGGATTATACACCATTACAAGCTCCACTTTATTTACTGAGCGCATCTCTACAAAGGGAGCAGTTTCTTTCATTGAGTGTGGAAGGGAAGAAATCTGAGACAGATGAGAGAGTACAGCAGGGACTCCAAGGGAGTTGTCTTGCCAATGTGATGAAAAATGGGCCCCTGTGTATTAAAGGGTCCCTTTGTATGCCCCTAAAGAGGTCTGGCATTCGTCCTCTGCTTCTGGGAGGTAATCTCTAAAATGTCCTGTCTGACAGGAGGTTGCCTGAAGGCCTTGGGCCAGGACAGACAGTATAATAATGTGACTTAGGGTAGAGGCTTTGGGTTACACTGAGAGGGCTGGTCAATCAATCAGTCATTGATTGTAATATGTAATAGAGCCCAATAAGACTCCCCACTTCAGATGAACTTCCATGGTTGGCAATACTCCATGTTTGTAAACCAACACTGAAGTGCTTCTCCCAGACTCCACCCTATGTGCTTCTTCCCTTAGCTAATTTGAATCTGTAAAAAAGATTTCTTTTCCTGTAGTAAACTGTAACCACAGGTATAACAGCTGTCAGTGAATTCTGTGAATCCTCCCCTTCTAGTGAATTTTTGAACCTGAAAGCGTTTTGGGATTCCCAGAACTTATAGTTGATGTTAGACGTGAGAGTCGTCTCGTGTGGATTGTGTTCTGCCTAACCTCTCAGTTGGCAAAACTCACAATCACCATGGCTGGCAAAACCCAGACTTTCTCATTTTCCTTCTTCCTTTCTTTTAGCATCTTTATTCACAGGCCTTAAAATTCACCCATTTAAAGTATACAATTCAATGAATATTCAGAGTTGTGCAGTCATCACCACAATGTAAGTTTATAACATTTCCACCACCCCTGCAAAAAAACCCATTCACATTAGCCTTCACTCCCCAATCCCAACCTCAGACCCAGGCAACCACTACTTTACTTATGTCTATAGATTTGCCTATTCTGATTATTTCATATAATTGAATTATACAACATATCATCTTTCTGGACTGACTTCTTCCCCTTGGCATAATGTTTTCAAGGTTCATGTAAGTTGTACCATGTATCAGTACTTCATTGCTTTTTATTGCTGAGTAATATTCCATTGTACAATTATACCACATTCTGTCTATCTGTTCATCAGATGACATACATTCAGGTTGTTTACAATTCATGGCTATTATAAATAATGCTGCTATGAACTTGTGTACATTTTTCTGTGTGAGCATGTTTTCATTCCTCTTGGTTATATAATTAGGAGTAGAATTGCTGGAACATATGATAACTCTATGTTTAACATTTTGAGGATATTCCAAAGTGGCTACACAATTTCACATTTCTACCAGCAATGTAGAAATTTCCAATTTCTCTATATTCTCACAACACTTGTTATTGTCTGACTTTTTGAGAATAGCAAGCCTAGTGAGTGTGAAATAGTATCTCATTGTGACTTAGATTTGCATTTCCCCAAAGATTAATGATGTATATCTTTTCATGTGTTTATGAACAGATTGTCTATCTTTTTCAAAGAAGTATCTGTTCAAAACCTCTGCTCATTTTTAAATTGAGTCATTATCTTTTTATTATTCAGTGAAGACATATGAAATATGATTTGTCAATGTTTTCTCCTGTTCTATAAGTTGTCTTTTCAATTTCTTGATCATTTGCCTCACAAAAGTTTTAAATTTTGATGTACTTCAATTTAGCTATTTTTTCTTTTGTCCCTTGTGCATTTGATGTCATAGTAAAGACACCATTGCTCAACCAAATGTCAGGATGGTTTTGTTCTATGTTTTCTTCTAAATGTTTTATAGTTTTAATCCTCACACTTAATTGTATGATTCATTTTGAGTTAATTTTTGTGTAAGACCCATGATAGGGATCCAAATTCTTTTTTTTCTATGTGTATAGCCAGTTGTCCGAGCATCATTTTTTTGAAAAGACTCTTCATTTCCCATTTTATTCTTCTCAACTTAGTCAAGAATTAAATGGCTAAATATTGATAAATCTATGGATTTCTGGACTCTAAATTTGATTCCATTGATCTATATCTTGCATTGTCTTGAATACTATAGCTCTGCAGTGAGTTTTAAATTTAGAAAGTTATCCAAATTTGTTTTTCTTTTTCAAAATTGTTTTGGCTATTCTGTTTCCGTCATATTTCCATGTGAATTTTAGGATCGACTTGCCAATTTCTGCAAAAACAAAACAAAACAGTAAGAACTTTGATAGGGATTGCATCAAATCTATAGATCAATTTGGGTAGTGGTGCCATCTTAACATTAAATCTTCAAATCTATGAACAATGGATGTATCTCCATTTACCTAGACTTCTCTAATTCGATTCAACAATGCTTTATAATTTTCAGTGTACAAGTCTTGCACTAGTTTGTTATATTTATTCCTAAGTATTATTATTCTTGGCACTATTCTAAATTACATTATTCTCTTAATTTCATTTTCAAATTTTTCATTACTAGTGTACAGAAATATAACCAATTTTTGTATACCATCTTGTATCCTGCAACCTTGCTGAATGTGTTTATTAGTTCTGATATTTTTTGCATATTTCTTAGGATTTTCTACATATGATTATGTTACCAGCAAGTACAGACAGTTTACTTCTTCCTTTCCACTCTTGATACCTTTTATTTCTTTCTCTTGCCTAATTGCCCTGGCTAGAACAAGAGGCAATATTCAACAGGGATGGCAAGAATGGATAGCCTTGTTTTGTTCCTGATCTTAGAGAGGAGACATTCAGTATTTAGCCATTAGGTATGATCTTAGCTGTGTGTTTTTGCAGATGTCTTCTATCATCTTGAGGAGGTTTCCTTCCTTCAATTCCAATTTTGTTAAGTATTTTTATTATGAAAAGGTGTTGGATTTTGTCAAATGCTTTTTCTGTGTCTATTGATATGATCATGTATTTTTTGTCCTTTATTCTATTAATATGGTATACTAGTGGGTTAACAATTTGGCATTACTGAGATAAATCCTACTTGGTCAGGGTGTACAATCCTTCTTATATGTACCTGGATTTGGTTTACTTTTTTTTTTAAGGATTTTTGTGTCAATATTTGTGAGAATATTTGATTTTAATTTTCTTCCCTTGTGATATCTTTGTCTGGTTTTGGTATCTGTGTAATACCAGCCTCATAGAATGAATTGTGAAATATCACCTTTTTTTTATTTACTAAAAAATTTGTGAAGAACTGGTATTCTTCTTATATATTTGGTAAAATTCACTAGTGAAGGCTGAATCTGGGCTTTTCTTAGTGGGAAGTTATTTAAATAGTAATTCATTCTCTGTACTTGTTATAAATTTTTTAGATTTTCTATTTGTTTTTGAGTCAATTAGCTGCATTCTATAAGTTTGGTAATGTCATGTATTTCTTTCAGCCATTGGTTATTTAGGAATATGTTGTTTAATTTCCACATATTTATGAATTTAGAAAATTTCCTTTTGTTATTGATTTCTCATTAATTCCAAATTGATCAAAGAACATACTCTGAATGATTTTGATTCTTTTAAATTTATTTTTCTTTTTTTCATGGTCTAGCATATGGTTGATTCTATAAATGTTTCATGTGTACTTCAGAAAAAGGTTTATTCTGCTGTAGAGTGAAGTGTTCTTGAGATGTCTGTTAGTCTAGTTGGTTTATACTTTTGTTCAAGTCTTTTATTTTCTTGTTAATCTTCTACCTAGTTGTTCTACCCATTATTGAAAGTACAGTATTGAAGCCTTCCAATTTTATTGTTGAATTGTCTGTTTCTGTCAGTTTTTGCTTCATCTATTTTGGGGGTCTGTTGTTAGGTGTATGTATATTTATAATTGCCATATCTTCTTCATGGGTTGACCCTTGTATCATTTGTAAATGCTCTTCTTTTTCTCTAGTAATAATTTTTGTGGTACAGCCTATTTTTCTGATATTATTATAGACACTCCAGCTTTTTTATGATTCCGGTTTGCATGATCTATCTTTTTCCATCATTTTACTTCCAAGCTATTTGCATATTTGAATCTAAAATGTGTCTCCTCTCATCAGGATACAGTTGGAGCTTGTTTTTATTTATCATTATTTTTAAATTTCATACTCTTTGCCTTTTAATTGTATCACTTAATCTATTCACACTTGTTATTATTACTGATATGATTACATCTGGCACGTCCATTTTGTTTTCGACATGTCTTATTTATTTTTATTCCTCTGTTGTTTCTTACTGCCTTCTTTGTTCTTCTTTTTAGAGATTTCCTAGGGTAGTATTTTAATTCCATACATAATATTTAATCATATTTTTGGAATTTTTTGAGTGGTTGCCCTAGAGTGTACAATATACATCTTAAATTACCAAAAATACTTCAGATTTACACTAACTTAATTACAGTAAAATATATAAAGCTTACTTCTATATAAGTCCATTTCCTCTTGCCTTATTTGTGCTACTATTGTTATACACATCACCCCATACATGTTACAAACCCAACAATGCATTGTTAAAATTATCTTATATAGTCTCATATCTTTTAAACAAGCTTAGAGAAGAAAGGAAAGCAAACATGTATTTATAGAGTTGCTATATTAACCACTTATCACTTCTGATTCTCTTCATTTATTATTATGGATTTGAGTTATCATCTCATGTCATTTACTTACTCCAGCATTATTTTGTTTCCATCTTTGCATTTTAGGCTGTTTTTGTCCAATATATCACATCTATACGTTCTAAGTCCAGCAATACAATTATATACATACGCAGTTTTATGCAACTGCCTTTTCAATTAATCAAGGGAAAAAAGAAAAATTATTCAGTCATATTGTCTTTTCTAATTATCTACATAATTACCCTTATTAACACTTATTTTGCTCATGTGGATTCAAATTATTGTCTGATGCTGCTTGTCTCTTGTTTGAAGAACAGCCTTAAGTATTGTAAAGCAGATCTGACAGCAATGATCTCTCATTGTTTATTTATCTGTGTGTCTGTATTTTAATCTTCACTTTTGAAAGATAGTTTTTTGGATATAAAATACTTGGTCAATAGTTTTTTGCTTTTAGCACTTGGAATATGTGATTCCACTGCCTTCTGGCCCTATTGCTTCTGGTAACAAGTCTGCTGTTACTTTATTGAGGTTCCCTCGTACATGATGAGTCATTTTTCTCTTGGTGCTTTTGAGATTTTCCCTTTATCTTTGACTTCAACAATTTTGATTATGATGTATCTGAGTATAGATCTGTTTGCCAAAGTCCCTGTGTCAGTGGAGTTTCCACTCTTTGTTGATGAATCTGTGTGCATCTTGAGAATGTTTTCAAGTCTGTCCCACATTCTATTCTGATTGCTCCTGAATGTTTATAGACTAATGAATGTGCTCATACTTCTCAATCCTCAGGGTTGACTCTCATTCTGATTGTTTCTACTAGTAGCATGGAGCTATGATAATCTTCCAAATTGATCCCTACTAAGATTTCCTTTGTTTGTAATAACACCCACAGTCATGGAATTCTCTATGCTCTTATCCAAATAAGTTAGTCTCCTTGGACAGAGCTGTGGAGCTCTTTCTCCTATATGCTGCCACCTCTCTCCCAGGCAGAACCTCTTTGCCACTACACAAGAACTGGGGACAAGAACAATGGTCTCCTTATCTCATAGTGACATCTCTGCTCTAAAAACGGGAACTGGGGAAGGTGGTAGTCCCCTGTCTTTTCAGATTGCCTCTCCTGATATGGAAACTCTGCCCTATAAGTAAGCTGGGTCAGGAATGATCAGGTTCCCAATATTCTCAGCCTGCTGTTCCTTGAGTAAATTTCCCTTCCTACACAAAAGAGCAGGGTGATTTAAGGGACCCTCAGTCCTCTAACAACACTCAGTAGGAACAGAGCTTCTGCAACATAGGGATGGGGAGGGATGAGGACCCTGATGACTTGTCCCTTCTAAGTTGAAATCATAACACTAGATTGCATTCTGGGCAGGAAAGAGAACCCTGAATTCTTGGCTTATCCACTCAGAGTAAAGCACCCCAAGTAGAGTTCCCATAAAACTTGGATGATTGGATGAAGGGTAAGGAAGAAGGCCATGGCTCAAATGCCATAGTCTCTTATTCATCTTACGCAGGTAGAGCAGATTTCCTTTAGTGAATGTTTATTCATCTGCTGTATGCCCCTAGAACAATTTCAGGAGACTTTAAATATTTTTTTAAATAATTTTTTTCCAGTTAAATGACTATTTTGTTGGAAAGAGAGATTACTGCACTCCTCATGTCATCATTTCTGAATCCTCAGGATTGATTTTTCCTAGATTTTATGTGTCTGGTCCAAACACCCAGTGATGTTCTGAATCTCCAATATTTGTAAATATGTTTTCAATTTCAAGCCCTTATTGTGTTGCCTGTTGTTTTTTGTTTGTTTTCTAAATTTAATCAAATGTAGCACAATGATATTAGAATTTATAGGGATGCATTTAATCTAAAATTCAAGATATTTTATCAGCATGGGTTAGCTTGGAGCATTTTTCTTGCATATATTAATAAAATATTTTTTGTGTCCTTGTTAGAAAAGATACACTTTGCTTCTGAAGAACAGTTGGATTTTGCTAAAAAAACGTTTGACAAAAATGTCCTGTTGAATGACTGCTGAGAAAACTGACTTTAGAACCTTAGAGATGTTCTGTGTTTGAATTCAGAAAGCATCCTCAACTTAAATGGTCTTCACATTTCCAGTTCCTTTAAGATCCTCAACTATTACTGTTTATTGATGAGATTCTATGAAACCTAGTAGTATCATAGATAACACTATGATTCTTCTTCGTCGGTTTTTATGATAGAACTTCAGTGTTTTTATTGCTTGCCTTCCTTCCTTCTTAAAAGGCCATCCTTATAAGTTGCTTTCTATAGTTTATATACTCTAATTTTCTACATTTTTGTAAATATACTCAGGTGGTTGAAGTAGAAAAAATACTTACTATTGACATCAAAGGTAGATTATGCATCTAAACACACATTGTTTTTCTGAGTGCAGTGGGAATTTTCTGGGTCAGAAAATGGAGAAAGTAGCATCTGGAGAAAAGTATAATGCAATAATGCAAAGAGGGAATGTTGCAATGTGAGAAATATGGGAAGAAAATGAGGCCAGAGAAGTAGGGAAGAAGCAGAACAGTGAAGGGACTTGAATTTAATTTTATATATCAAATTTATTAATCTTTTATTTTATATCCAATGCCTGTTTCTTTTTAATGAAATATTTTCTATTTGTTTTTTAATTATGTTTTATATTTAACTTCCTAATCCAATTGGAGTTGATTATTGAAGTGAATATACAATTTTCTCTTTTCATGTATAACCATTTTCCTACTTTCAGTTAAAGAACACTCCCTCTTTTCTACACTTATTGCACCTGCTACCTCTGTCATATGCCAAACTCCATACATCTGTGATTCTGTTTCTTTGTATTTTGTTTCATTGGTCAATTTACATATCCTTGCACTAATACCACACTATGCTAATTACAACAGCTTGAGAGTATTAGATATGACAAGTGTCTCTTGCCTGCACATCACAGAAGTACCCAGGCAATTCTTTTCCACAGAACTTTTAGAATGATCTTTGAAAGTTGTACAAAAAGCTGAATAAAGTCTTAATTAGAATAGTTCTTTATTTTAAACTTGATTTTTAATAATTAATGTTTCTATCATTTTACTTCCTTGTTCTTGTCATACGTGGTTAATATCTCCCCTTATTGTTTTATTCTATTAGTGTGATTTTAAATTTTTGGTGAATCTGTTCTAATATTTCTAATTCTGTCAAACTGCATATTCCAATGTGCTGTTTTTTGTTTTTTTTAAATTTCTTAAATGTCTTGTTATTTTAGTCTGTAAGCTTCTCCTCCTCAGAAACATCAGTAATTCTGACAATGCGTACATTATTTGTCTCCAAAACCCCAGAGAGTGTAGGGGGGAGAATGGGTGAGCCCTGTGGTAGACAAACAAATCAGCAGAAAATCACAGCCACCTCTCACCTACAAAATAGCTTCTCAAATAAAGGCTTCATCTTTTCTCCCTAAGGAGAATTAATATCAGGGGATACACTTCCTAGGTTATAATTTAATAGGTCTTGGATTTTGGAACCGGAGGGATGAGAAAGGGGCTGCTCTTAGCTATTTTGTCCTCACCAGTCTTTCTCAGCACTTCATAAAGTTAGGGCTTCTGTAACTACTGAATTTACTCCTGAGAACTTCTATACCAGAGCTCTGGGTCATCACAGGTTTGGGAGATAGGCATCGTTCATCTCAAGGTACTGGAAAGGGAGAATAAATAAAAGAACTCTAACATTTACTTTCTTACTACATTCTCCCACAGCGCCCCTGGTTGTCTGGTTCTCCAGGACAAAGCCTTCACCTGCCTACCCCCTACACACACACCAATTCAAATCAATCCCTATCATCCCAGGTCCCTGTATTTCCCATTCCATATGGGTCTTTCCTTTTTATGTTTATTCTTTACTCAATTCTCAATAACTATATGGATATTACCATTTATTTATCACCTCTTCCTACCTTTTCACTGCATGGTGCTGCTCATTATAGTCATGGTTCAGTAAATGCCCTCTTGAGCCTGCTGCTCTCAATTTGCTTCTGCAGATCTGGCCAGGCTTTCTTCTTTAACACCATTTCCATAAGCGGCAAATGAACAACATGGCTTTTCTAAATTTCATATTTCTGAAATTACATAAACTACACTTCTTTCTCTTTCTTTCTTTTTTTATTCATTAAGAGATTTCTCTTTGCCACAAACCCTACTGAACCCCATTTCCGAGATTGAATTCACTGATAAGTCATCTATGAGTCCTATTCAGGCTGAAAACATGTCTGAAATATTATTGTATATTCAATGCTTATATTTACAAAACAAGATTTTAGGAAAGTACGATCAAAATATATTTTTCCACACTTCTGTCCCTGATTCCTTCTTGTACTAATTCTATCAACAATATTCTAACTCTATTACAACAAACAAAAAAACCCCTAAATGATGGAAAATAATGATGAAATTAGGAATATTAAAATATTTTACTGCTCCACATCTCCATTTGCCGATAATTTTGCAAAAAAAAAAGGGGGGGGGGCCCAAGGTGGACAGTATGAATTAAATCAGCTTCCTTTCTAGCCTTGTTCTAGAATGTCTTACTATACTGCCAAGGATGGGATGCTAAACATTCCATTTCACAGACATCCTTGCAGTGAAGATTCTGGATGTCTATAAATCAAATGTCATTTCAAGATTTGAAAGCAGAAGACAGGTATAGGCCATTTATTAGTTTCCTAGGGTTGCCATAACAGTACCAAAAACTGAATGTGTTAAAGTAACAAAAATGTATCATATCACAGTCCAAAATCAAGGTGTCAGCAGGACCAGGCTCCTTCAGAAGTCTATAGGGAAGAATCCTTTCTTGACTCTTCCGAGCTTCTAGTGGTGCCTGTCATTCTATGTGTCCCTTGGTTTGTGACAGCATTACTCCAATCTCTGCCTCCATCTTCACATGGCATTTTCCCTCTGTCTTTACCATTGTCTTCCTTCTGTGTATGTCTGTGTATGTATGTGTCTAAATATTCTCTTTTGATAAAGACAACAGTTTTGTTGGATTAAGATCCACCCTAATGACCTCATCCCAATTTCACTACCTCCATAAATACTTTATTTCCAAATAACCTCACATTTTTATGTACTAGGGTTTAGGACTTCAACCTATCTTTTTCGAGAGGTAAAATTCCACCTATCTTCCTGACAGTTTTGGCTGGTTTTAACAAGCAAATAAGGTTCTTCTATCACACCTCTACACCCAGCCAGTTTGTTAGTATCGAGAGGAAGTTCCAGCAGTGACTTCCAAATCCTGGGATCATAATTATAGGCGAGTGTTCTTAAAATCAAAAATTTCAGTTGCATCCTCAAAGGCAATTAGGTCTTATGGCAAGTGGTCATATAGCATTCTAGAAATCACTTCTGTAGGCCCAGCCTAAATGTTGCTCATATTTACTTAACTTTTATGTATACCTAACTCCCTGTATTAAATAGCTTTATGCTTAAAATACCTTGAACATTTTCTCTTACCGCATCAAGTCCTGACAGATATACACATCAAATTTTTCATGATCTTAAAATTCATTTTAGACATGCATTATACCACCAAGAGTGCTTTTGTGGCTCCTTTAATGTTGTGTAATATGATGAGTGGGTAACCTATATGTTTGGTGCTGTCTGTACTGAAGCAATATAGCAGCAGCTGAATTTTTTTCAAAAGCCAAGTTCAAGAAGAACTACCACTTGACTTGTATCATTAAGATCATGTCTGAGACAATTAACAGTTTTAAGTGACTACAAGACACATCTTACACACAAGAATACATTTGGTCACCCTAGCAGCATTTGGAAATGCATATTTCATTTGACAGCATTTGCAAAACCCTTTTATCACTTCAAAATAACTTGTGGAATGTACAAACTTCCAAATGTTAAAAGTTAGTCTTACAAATTTTTTGTATGTAAAAGTACAACTTGGCTTATATATAAAAATAAAGTTGTAGTCCATATTAATTTAGTTGTCATATATTCTCAAAATCAATCATGAAAATTCCTGGTCTTACAGTCTTCACCAAACTTTTGAGGTTGTGAAGGTGATTTTGCCACAAAACTAGAAATTAACAGGAATTTAATTGTTATAGTATTTTTAAATGTTATTATACTTTAATAGTATTATTATGCCAAGAAGTGTTGTGGCACAATTTTTGTGGGCTTATGCTTCCTTATTTGGTTTTCTATAGTCAATATCTTTATTTGCATACACAGGAAAAATGTTATTTGTTTAAATAATCCGGAAGAGTAAAGAAGGTCTTTGCTCAACTATCTTGTTCTACATGTTTTCTCTGACTGTAAAACTCCACTGACATATTATTACATATGTCATTGTGAAAAAATATGAACATATAATTTAGAAAAATGTAAGCCCATCTTTCAGACCCTTTGTGAATCTCTCAAGTTCATACTACTACAATGAATCAAAGTTCTAACTCCCTTCTGATTCCAGGCTATTACATTTGCTCTTATTTTTCTTTGTCTTTTGTCATATGAGAAAACAGAAAAATTAACTTGAATTTCACTGTTGGAGCAAATGATCAGGGTCCAATCTCATTCCCAGCCCATTGAGACCTTATCTAAAGACAGATATGAATCAACCAATCTCCTGATTAGGAAACATTAAGTGAAAATACACAAGGATAGAACTCTTCTCCCATCTTTTATGAAAATGGAATCCTGCCCCCACTGATTCCCACCCAATAACAGAAATGCCTTTTGCTTTATATGTATTTTCAAGTGTTATAGAAAGAAAATACATATATCTAAAAATAAAAAATTCTTATCATTATGTTGTATTTATACTGATAGAAATAAATTTAACACAGATTTAATTCAGATCAGAAGTCTAATTTTCTAAATAAAAATAAAATGTATGAATGTATTTTACACAAATAAAAGATGACAGCTAGCCAAGTGAAATACATAGCACCTGGCACATATAAAAGATAAAACAGGATACAGGTAGTTTTGAGGAAATCTGAACAACAAACAACTGAAAATAGCAAGAAAATTGAAAAATATCATCAGTGTTAGAAAACATACATAAAAGTTATTTCAAAGCAAGATGGCAAAATATAATCAGACTAAATATTGTAAACTATGAATTCCATAGTTCTGTAGGAATTACTGAGATTCCTCATTTCACAGCAGGAAGATTTCTTTTGTCTTACTCTGAAAAAAAGAATGGTCCTAAAGAATGTGTGTTGCTTATTTCAAACATCAATTCTAAGATATCAACATCCAGTCACACAATAAATTACATAGAAGTATACATAACATATATTCACAGAAAACACTGAGAAAGTTCTGGGCAAGTCTGCTTTGTAGCGCAGAACTGGGAAAAGGTACAGCAGCCACTGTGAGAGGGGTAGGGGAGAGCACAAAAGATAAGTTGCAAGAACTGGGAATATGTTAGTGAAAGGTCATTACACTCCATGCGAAGCATTACTTGAAATAATAAGGAAATATTACAGTGAATCTATGCTTATAAGTTTGACAAAGTAGCTAAAATGGCCCAAATCCTTGCTGGATATATACTAACCAAAGCTCTCTTAGGAAGAAAATGATAACGTCAATAGCACTGTATTACTAAAGAAATGTATTTCATAATTTGATAATTTCAAACAAAGTAAACTCCATAGCCAGGTGGTGTTACTAGCAAATTCTACCAAACATTTCAGAAAGGAAAAAATACCAATCTATACAAACTCTTCAAGATTTGAAAATCAATCAAGTCTACTCTATTAACTGCCTAAAGCAGAAAAATCACATGATTATTTCAATAGAGGGAAAAAAAGAATGTGACAAAATTTAACATTCATTCATGATAACAATTCAGTAAATGGGACTTCCCTGGTGGCGCAGTGGTTGAGAGTCCACCTGCCAATGCAGGGGACATGGGTTTGAGCCCCGGTCTGGGAAGATCGCAGATGCCGCGGAGCAACTAAGCCCGTGCGCCACAACTACCGAGCCTGCACTCTAGAGCCCGCGAGCCACAATTACTGAGCCCATGCGCCACAACTACTGAAGGCTGCACACCTAGAGCCCGTGCTCCGCAACAAGAGAAGCCACCGTAACGAGAAGCCTGCGCACCGCAATGAAGAGTAGCCCCTGCTCGCTGCAACTAGAGAAAGCCCATGCACAGCAACAAAGACCCAATGCAGCCAAAAATAAATTAATTAATTAATTTTAAAATTCAGTAAATTATGAATGATAAAAGAACATCTACGTAAAACCTACAACTAATATCATATATAATGGTAAAAGACTCAATGCTTTTCCCATAAGACTGGGAACAAAGAAAAGATGTCCTTTCTTAGCACTCCTGTCCAAAACTATAATGTAAATCCTAGCTAATATAATATGGCAAGGAAGACAAATAAAAGCATATATATTGGAAAGGAAGAAATTAAACTGTACCTATCCACAGATGACATTTTCATCTATAGAGAAAAGCCCAAAGAACTTACAAATAAACCCCTAGAAATAATATGTGAGCTAAGCAAAAGCACAGGATATAAGGTAAATAGGCAAAAATCCACTATATTTCTATGTACTAGCAATGAACATTTGGAATCTTAAAGTTTAAAATACCACTTAAAATGCCACCAAAATCAAAATATTTACATTTTAACCTATCAAATCCATGTTCAGGCCCTGTATGATGAAAACTATAAAACACTGGAGAAAAAAAAAAAAAAAAAAAACGATGGAAACTTAAGAAAATGGAGAGATATATTGTGTTCCTGGATTGGAAAACTAAATATTGATAAGACATCAATTCTTTCCAATTTGATAAAATATATATCAACTAGCTGATTCTAAAATGTACACAGAAATGCAAAGGAAATACAAATATTTTCGACAAAGGACAACAAAGTAGGATGGCTCGTACTACCTGATATCAAGACTTACCATAAAACTACAGTAATCAGGAAAATGTGGTTTGGCAAAAGAATTAGCACAAAGATCAATGGAACTGAATAGAGAGTCCATAAATAGATCCACACAAGTATAGTCAACTGAGTTATGACCAAGATACAAAAGCAATTCATTGAAGAAAGAATAATCTTTTCAACAAATGGCATTGGAACAATTACACATCCACATGCACAAAAATAAACCTCAAACACACCTCAAATGTTTTACACAAAATAACTCAAAATGGACATAAGTGTAAAATGTAAAACTATAAAACACCTACAAGAAAACATAGGAAAATATCTTCATGAACTTGAATTTAGCAAAAATTTTTAGATATACACCAAAAACAGAGTACGTAACAGAAAAATTGATAAATTGTACTTTATCAAAATTATAATCGTTTGTTCAATGAAATGCACTGTTAACAGAATGAAAGGCAAGCTGTAGATTGGCAGAAAATATTTGAAAACTGCATATCTGATAAAAGACTTATATTGATAATATATAAAGAACTCTCAAAACTCAACAGTAAGAAAACATCCCAATAAAATGGACAAAAGTTCTGAAAAGATATTTAAACACAGAAGCTATACAGATGGTAAGAAGCATATAGCAAGATGCTCAACATCACTAGCCATTAGGGAAATGCAAATTGAAATCCCAATGAGATAATAACTGCACACATATTACAATGACCATGTTTTAAAAAAGTGCCAGTCAGGATGCAGAACAAATGGAACTATCATTCATTGTTAGTGGTCAGGCAAAATGATACAGCCACTTTAGAAAATAGTTTGGCTTTTTTTTTTTTTAACAAATTAAGCATACACTTGCCCTACAATCCAGCAATCCTACTCCTAGTCAATTACCCAAATGAAATGAAAACTTACGTTCATACAAAAGCCTTTAGGTGAACATTTATAGAAGGTTCATCCTTAATCACAGAATCCTGGAAAGAACCCTGATGTACTTCAACAAGTGAATGATAAGCAAACAATTCCATACAATAGAACACTACACGACAATGAAATGAATAACTGATTCATGAATTAAGTGAATTTTGCTAAGTGAAAGTGGCAAGACCCCCAAATCTACATATTGTATGATCCTACTTTTGTAAATTTTAGAAAAGCCAAAACTATTGAGACTTAGATCACTGTTGTTAGGGGTTGTACAGAGAATGAGTTGACTAAAAAGGGGCAGCAAAAGAAAACTTTTGGGGTGACGAAACTGTTCTCTGGTATTCTCTGCATTTTTCAGAAACCACAGAACCGTATACGACAAACAGTGAATTTTGCTGCCTTCAAATTTTAAAATACCAACCAGACTGTGAGGAGAACTACAGATGGAATGTGAACTGTGACAAATGCAACAAAATGTAATTCAAATGAATGACATAACTACACTGAAATGGTTGGGGAGAAATGAGTTAACCTAAGTGACTTTGAAAATCATTGTTTTGACTGGATATTACAATACTAAAGACAAAAAGGGACTGTATACAAACACTGTGGCAACTTGTTTTTCACAGTGGTATGAATTAGTAATTCTGAAACTACATTTCAGAACCAGTTTAACCTACGTATACTAGGCTTAATAATAGTTATAGGTAAATATATTAAGATATTAACAGCCAGGTTTCTCACTGTTGGAGGAAGAAGTTACAAGTAAGCAAAGGTGGAATGCTAAAGTGGATCCTGAGCTGCTAGATTGAAGTCAGAGGTATCAGTGTGAACTCATGGAGTTTTGGGGAGATATTTTTTGACACCTGTTCAGATAGATTGACACATTAATAAATATATACGTGGTATGTATATGTAGTTTGGTAGACATACAGATACTTCGTAGCTCTGTCTGCTGAGAACAATGATACATCAATAGCAATATGCACACTTAGCACCTAGTTCTTTGTTTATAAATACTATTTTCCAATAAAGGGAATCAGGCTCCTTAGAGAAATAGTTGATTCCAGAGCTAGAGCAAAGAAAATCCAACATAATCCTGAAACATCTAGTGGTCTAAAAAGTAAGGAAGTGCTCGAAAAAGGGGGAAGAGAATGCGAATATATGAAGAGGACACAGGAGCCAACCTGTAAGAGCACTTGAGGGCTAAAACTGGAAAATTTTTAGCAAAAATATAAATAACAATAGTATTGGATCATGATCAAAGAATAAGTATCCATGAGATAATAATGACATAAATAAATGATTGAGGTAATAAATTAAGGGGCGAACAGGAACAGCTCTTCCTTACAGAAGCATTCCAATTAATAAATGTAGGAGGAATTAGGAAAATCAAACACTACCTATAGAACAAGATCTACTGATGAAAGTTTAAGAAGAAGATATTCGCATAGTCTCAAAGCATGACCTCCACATATTTACTAATTATGAAGAAAAAATTGGTAACTTTACAACGGAGGAACCTGGAAGACACCAACTTAACTAAGTGATCAAGGCTAACATAACCAGTAATAAATCCTATCAACATTATGGAACCCTTGATATACTGCATTAAGAAAGTGACATCACCTCCGTAGATTGCCTGTGAAAAATGCATAACATAAGCCTAATTATTAAAAAAAAAATCAGGCTAATCCAAACTGAGAAACATTCTACACCTGATCACTACTCTTCAAAACTTTTAGGTTCACTGAAGTCAAGGAAAGACTGAGGAACTGTCAGGTACTAGGGGAACAAAAGAGATATGACTACTAAGTGTAATAAGGGATCCCAGATTTAATCCCAAGACATTAAAAGGGATATTAATGGGAAAAAACTGGTGAAAATCAAATAAAGCATGTAATTTAGAAAATAGTATTGATAATTGTGCTGTGGTTATATAAGACGTTAGCCTGAGGGAAAGCTGGGTGAAGAGTAAATAGGAACTCTCTATACTATTTTTGCAATTCATTCATAAATCTAAATTATTTCAAAATAAAAAGGTGGGTTTTTTTAATTATATGAACTGGAATTCCAGGTACAGTAAGGGGGAAAAACTATTATAAGCAAAAATCTAATACCTAGAATCTGTCTTCTAGAATAGCCAAGAGTTCCTAAATCCTGAACCCTGAGGTGTGTGGACTGGATCTCATTAATTCTATAACTATTGGATTCTCCATAACTATCTTGGATTTTTCCTGCCCTAGTTCTGGAATCACTTTTTCAAGGACCCTAGTTCCTTTTATTGGAGAATGGTATTGATAAACCAAGAACTAGATTCTGGGTATGCTTATTGCTACCGGGATATTATTGCTCTCAGCAGACAAAACTAGGAAATATATTTTTTTCAATATTAGCTTCACAACACAAAAGTAACCATAAGCCTGGAGGATATGTTCCCCAAGTCAAGAGTCTGAAGAAATACTAGATGTTTTTCTATTGGTGGCCAACCAAGAGCAGCAAAGGAATGGGACAACACATATTTGTTTGAAATAAATAGATAAATAAAAAAGGACTGGAAAAAATAAATATGAGAATGATAAAAGATATAAAATTAAACAAAAGAAGAAAGGCAAACCACTACTATTACATCCCAGAAAAGTATACATAGGCAGAAATAAGTCATATTCTAACAATACATAAGTTTAATATTCACCAGCTCCTATCCCAAAACTTCAGTGAACCTATGTTGCTTTCCAACTTAAGACCAAGTTCTTCAGCCGGATATTCAGAACATTTCCTGATATGATCTCAGTGTTTTCACTATTGTCTCCCAAGGCTTCCTTGTCCATGCACCATACCCCAGGCACCCTGGACTAAGCCCTGTGTCTCTTGCCTTTCCGCCCTTACTTGTACTGTTCCCTCTACATGGAAACTGCTCTGCTGATCAATAAACAACTCGTACTTCAAGTCCACACCAGATGCCCTCTCTTTTCTGAAGTCTATACTGTTTTCTCTAAATTAATGTGATCTCTTCCTCCTTTGAACTCTCTAAGCAGTTTCCTTCCATTCATGTTCTAACTTGTGTTCTTGTCATTTGTATCTTGCCCGGCCCCACCAAACAATATATACTTCTTTAGAGACAGGAAAGGACTCTTACCTACTCATCTTGACCTCTCCAGAGGGATCAGTATCATTTTTACCACGTAAGTGTTCCTTCAATAGGTAATTGTGGAATAATTTAATGAAATATCCAAAACTGTACTCAAGCTGGAAAAAATTTACAAAGTAATGAATTTTTCTACCACAGATTCCCTCACTCCAAAACAGTCTTAGATTTTCTTGATCATAATTTTTGGGCAAGGAAAGATCACATTATCATTTCAGTGAGCATGGTTCTCTCCCCAGCAAATTCTAGTGGGAGTCACTAATTCTGTTGCTAGGGGAATTGCTAGACAAACTTCAGAGCAGAAGGGCCCAGCGGGGGAAGCTTGCTGACGACTCCAATAACCACAGAAGGAGTTGTTTTCTTTTCCCTCTGTCCCTGGAGAGAGAGTACTGTGGAGTGGAGAAAAAGAAAAATGGCTCTAGCATGTGATCCAAACTAAGAGGATTTGTCCCTACCTCCCCTCCAGGCCAAGGGAGATGGGTGAACCTTCTCTGATGCAGAAGGGGAGGCTGGGGCCTATCTGACAGGAAGAAGCTTCAGAGAGGGGTCAAGGTGCTAGCTAAGAGAATTTTACTGTCTCATTCTGTCTCGGTTTTGTGCCAAGAGAATTGGTGGGAGGGTGAGTAGACCGAGCAGGGCGCTCGTGAAGAGTCTGTAGTGGGCTCACACTGCTATGGGGCAGTGTTACTGGGGAGACACCCAGCCTGCTTCCTCTGGAGATTAAAAAGGGGGCCCAGAGAAGAGCCCATGGCTCTGCTCCCTTCTCAGCAAGAACCACTCTCATCTTTCTTCCCCTGAGACCTTAGTCACCCCAAGGTCACGTCACAGGAGGCAGAATCCAGGGCTCAGTCCTGCATGGGGACAAGGAGCTTCTAGAGGACTTCTGTTCTTGCCTCTATCCTTCTTCTGTACCAGGGACCATATTGCTAATTGTCATTTTTTAAACCTCTTTTATCTGGAATATTACAAATGTATGGAAAAGTACATAAAGCATAAATGTGTAATTTAATGAACTGTAAATTAGACACCTGTTTAACTTTTGTCCAAGTCAAGAAATTGAATATTAACAGGATTCCAGAAGCCCTCAGCATGCTCCTTCTCAAACAAAATCCTTTCCCTCCTCCTTCACAGTATAAATAAACTGAATTTTATGGAATTCAATTTCTGCATATTTATCAAATAGTTTTACCGAATTGTACACTCCTAAACAATGTAGTTTAATTTTACCTGTTTTTTGAAGTTTATATAAAGAGAATAATAAAATATTTATTTTACTATGTTTGGCTTAATTCAATATTATGTCTTATGATTCATTCCTGTTGTATGTATCTGTAATTCATCATGTTCATTGTAGTATGACATTCATTGTATGTCTATAATACAGTTTATTCATACTATTCTTTTTCTTCTTTTTTTTTTTTTTGCGGTACGCGGGCCTCTCACTGTTGTGGCCTCTCCCGTTGCGGAGCACAGGCTCCGGACGCGCAGGCTCAGCAGCCATGGCTCACGGTCCCAGCCGCTTCGCAGCAATTTTTTCTTTTTTTTAATTCATACTATTCTTAATGGACATTTGGGCATTTCTTTGCTTAGTTTTGTAAAGAGGAATGCATAAGGCTACATATTCATCACAAACTGTCCAAGTACACAGTTATATACTTCTGAATCAAGACCTTAAGGACTTACATATCAGAGCTCTGTATGAGGTGTGTATGCCTATGTACACTAACCTTACAAGGTTTTGTTGTATTTTACATGTGTGAGATCGTAGTACATGGGAGGAAGAGCACATACTCCAAGGAGTTCTCTCAGAGCTATGCCCATCATTATACTCCTAAAACAGGTGTTCCCGGCCTACATGCATAAATAAAGATTGAAACATAGGTTACATCTATTTTTTACAAGACCTAAACACCAGAGAGGCATGTATTATACTTCAGAACCACTGCTAACTTTTAACACATTTTATATTAAACATTGTTATTTTAAGCTTCACTTCTGTTTCCAAAATTTGTTTTAGCAATTTTTTTCTCTCACAAGTTACCTTTTAATGAAAGGGTTGATATAGGAGGATCTAATGGCAAATTAGATGTACGCAGACTTTCTGGAGCTTTTGATATAGTCTCTTCTCTAAGGCCTTACTAAAGAAATTTAGTAAATGCACAGGTGGTGTCTCTTCTGAAGGATGTAGGGCCTAGTTGAGAAGAAATGCAAGACAGTTCAGCTAGGAAAAGGGACTCATACTCTAGGGATTAATGTTGTGATTAGGTCATAAGAATTTAATAGAAAAGAATGGCCTGTTTTTCACTCCACCTAGACCAAAGGGTTTAAATTGTCAGTGAGTTCTCTAGTTCAGATTGTTTCCCAGCAATAAGTGATGTTTATACTTTGGACCCTTGTATTAGTCAGAGGCCTTTCTGTTACAGGTGAGAAAGTCTACCTCAAAATATTTGAGGTAAACAAGGAGATTTAACTGTATATACTATGAGGAAATTCAGCAGTGTCCCCAACTGACCAAGAAGTAGCCTCACATTGATTCAGTCTCAAGTGGTGTTCTGATTTCACTCCTTTTTTCATCTCCATGTCCATACCTCTCCCTTATTTTATCTCTCTCTGCTTCTCTCCAGTTCTCTCTGATTCTCCTCTGTTGCACACAGATTTTCTCCACATAACAGAATGGTAACTGAAAGACACCATAGACTATGTCCTTATGTCCAACACAAAAATCCTGAGGAGGCTTCTGACTGGTCCATCCTGGGTCACATTTCCCACGCCAGCAGTCAGAATGAGTATAAGACACAGAAATCGGGAATTTCCTGGTGATCCAGTGGTTAGGACTCAGCACTTTCACTGCCAAGGGGCCCGGGTTCAATCCCTGGTCAAGAAACTAGGATTCCACAAGCTGCGGAGTGGCCAAAAAAAAAAAAAAAAAGACACAGAAATATTAGCTCCTCCACAAAGAGGAGGGAAGGAGTCACCAAAGAAAATAGAAGGGTGTGCAGTTAAATTAACCTTAACTAAAGAGACATCTGTCTGGCTTTTGCCTTCAGCATCTGGGAGATAATCTCTAAATCCTTAAAATGTCACGCCTGACAAGAATGTCTATGTTTGCCTGTGGGCCCTGGGCTGACAAGATAGTAACAATGTGATGCAGGGTCGGGCATCGGAGCCACACCAACAATGTGACTTGGGGTGGGTACTTTTGTTTTGCGGTACGCGGGCCCCTCACTGCTGTGGCCTCTCCCGTTGCGGAGCACAGGCTCCGGACACACAGGCTCAGCGGCCATGGCTCACGGGCCTAGCCGCTCTGCGGCACGTGGGATCCTCCCGGACTGGGGCAAGAACCCGTGTCCCCTGCGTCGGCAGGCAGACTCTCAACCACTGCGCCACCAGGGAAGCCCGGGGTGGGTACTTTGAGTCACACAGCTTGACCCCCTGAGGTCAGCCATGTGGGAAGTCAAGCATTCCCACAAGATGGAGCCCTAATAAAGACACCAGACACCAAGACTCAGGTGAGTTTCTCTGACTGGTAATACTCCATGTGTACTGTCACACCTTAATGCCAGAAAAGTAACCCTGTCCTGACTGCACAGGCAGAAGGTGCCTGAAAGGTATGTGCTTGATCTCTGCCTTATCCATCTCTTCCCTCAGCTGATTTTGATCTGTATCTTCTCCCTGTACAGTAAGTCCCCTACATACAAACCTTCAAGTTGCGAACTTTCAAAGATGCGAATGTGCATTTGCATGTCCAATCACATAAGTTAGTTCATGTGTCTTGTATACACTGTCACATGCATGCATCCTCTACAAGTGGTTGTGCTTTTGTGTACTTTACTGTACAGTACTGTATAGAGTACAGTAGTATAGTATCTTTATTACAAGCCCAGGATGTGATTGAGTGAAATTGCAGCTTGCCCTCCGTCCCCTATTGCTGACCCTTCATCAGCTCTACCATCTCCCACCTCCTCTCCCTCCTCCAGCCAGTAACTCTTCTTGCCTGTTCACTCCATGCCAGCCCCTGTATGCCAGCTGTTGTGCTGTACTACTGTACTTTTCAAGGTACTGTACTGTAAAATTTAAAATGTTTGTTTTTGTGTTTATTTACTTTTTATGTATTATTTGTGTGAAATACAGTACTATATAGCTTATTGTGTTAGTTGGGTACGTAGGCTAACTTTGTTGGACTTACGAACAAATTGGACTTAGGAATGCACTCTTGGAACGGAACTTGTTCATATGTAGGGGACTTACTGTAATAAACTGTAACTGTGAGTATAACAGCTTTCAGTGAGTTTGAGTCTAATGAATTACTGAAACAGAGTGTGGTTTGGGGAAGCCCTCCGGAAACTTACAATTGGTGACAGAGGTGAGGATAGTCTTATGAACTCTGTTTCCTCTTACTTTACACTTGGCAAAACTCCCTCAGTAAGAGATATAGTGAAAATATTCTGAGTAGTCAAACACTATAATTAACATACACAAATAGTCCACCAATGAAGTTTCACAGCTTTCCCTCTAAATCCTTGATTTCAGAAATACTCTTAATTCTCATCATTGCTAGGAGAGGGGAATACTCATATTTCCTAGACAAACAAGTCCTGCAAAGTGTTGGGGAAAGAGCTGCACCTTTCTGAGCAGGGACCTTAGCCTTAGATAAAATTGGGGATAGATAAAATACTAATGTGACTAGTTAAAATACCTTGGGATACGAACAGATGAGATACTGATCACATATTTATTAATGAAGATTGAGGAAGGAAGAAGAATTGAAAACACATGTTCATATTTTCTTGTTTAATATTCACTTCTGACTTGACTTCATGTAACTAAGTCATTGTATTAGAAAAATTCAAAAGCCATCATTCCACTGAAATGGTATAATAAAAGGCAAGTAAATCCTCCCATTTGTGGGACTAATGTAGGAAAATGGAATCTGGAAACAAATAAATCTTCCCTTTAATAAACCATCTGATAAAGGCATAGTACTTTAAGAAAAACTTTAGCACTATTAGGTATAAAAAGCTGAATGCAAGTTACAAGCAGTAATAAGGACCCTTGTACTCAGAGCAGCATGGGACAAAACTGCATCACGCACAAAGGAAAGAATAATCATAGTTTAAAACATTGGAAGAAGAAAAAAAAGAAAGTCTACAGAACCAATGACTGTTCTCTTGAATTTTCTTAATAAGGGTTATCATTTCAGTTAAGAAACACTAAAATTTGAAAAGTATTCCATTTTGCTAAAAAGTATTTACATTTGCTTAAATTATCTGTGTAGTAAAATATATGCAGTTCTCATTTCAGAGTTGTCCTTTGTAAAGTTATAAGTTAAACGATTTTCCTGCCACCACCATACAAATACACTGTATTTATTCAGCTCCTAAGTGCATATATTTTTTCACACTTCAATATTATAATTGTAATCTGCTTCCTGATTTTAAAAAACTTATTTTTTTTTCTGAAAAGCTGTTATCAACCCAATGGCTTTTATTATAGTCAATGGCAAGGAAATATTTATAGTGAATTAGTGAAGCCCAGTAAATTGTTAAGGACATGAATCAGGTACCCAGTAAGCAGAATACTGTTCAAGGGCTACACCTGATACAATACCGTTTTACATATGTTAATACCTGGGGATACTCCTCATCACAGAAAAACAAGCTGAATGAGCAATGCAATTTTTTTTTTTTTTAAATCTTGGGTACTGGTAACTTGAAACATAAAATTTAAAACTTCTTGAGTTGAACAATTAGAACCTTGCTTGTCTCACTCGATGTGGTCCCCTGGTGGTCTCACTAATTTCCATAGCTTCACCTCCCACTAGGTAGTAAAGATTGCCAAATCATGACTCTCCAGCCCAGAGATCCAGAACTATATATCCAATTTTCAATCAGATGTTTCATTCACTCACTTATAAAATTTAAGAATCCACTATGTCCTACAGGCAAATGAAACTTAACACATCCAAAACTAACTATATATATAAATTTTTAATAGCCAGCCCTCTATATTCTCTACTCTGATTGATATTATTTTGGAATTAGATAAAAGCAATAAAGTTATCACCATTCTTTCAACCACTTAACTATTTTTAAGTCATCACCTTAAGATATCTCATATGCATCCTATACTCTCTTTTATTGTTGCCACCTAAGTTAAGGCCCTACTATGGTCTGAATGTTTGTATCCCCCCAAAATTCATATGTTGAACCCTAATCCCCAATGTGATAGTAATTTGGAAGTGAGGCCTTTGGGACGTGATTAGGTTGTGACGATGCAGCATCAGTATGAATCCAAGATGCATTCATGAATCTCATGAATGGGATTCGTGCCCTTATAATAGAAACCCCAGAAAGACCCCTCACCCCTTCCACCAGGTGAGGACCCAGAGAAAAGACACAGTCTATAAACCAAGAAGTGGGCCTCAGCCAAGTACTGAATATGTAAGCACCTGATCTTAGACTTCCTAGCCACCAAAACTGTGAGAAATAAATGTCTGTTGTTTATAAGCCAACCAGGTTATGGTGTTTTAATTGTAACGGTCCCAAAGAGACTAAGACAGGTCCTCATCATGTCTTTTATGAACAACAGAAGCCACATCCTGACTTGTCTCTCTATCCTTTATTTATACTAAATTTACATTAAAAATCCATGAATTTCCTTGCCTCAGTAATTGCCACTACTATACTGTGCACCAGTCAGACTCACCTGTATTAACTCATAAATCTGCCCAAATGCACTCATTTTGTAGACATTATTATTATTTCCAATTTCCAGGTAGGAAAACCAAAGGTCATGGGACTTAAATCACTAATAAGTGGAAAATTCAGAATTAGAAACCAAATCTTTTTCATCCCAAACCAGGGTCTATTGTATTATGCTGCGTAGCCTCCTAGATAAGTCACTGTCAAACAGATAAAAAAAGAGGAAGGGGAGGATGAGACAGATGTTTCCTATCTCATAGGAGGGCAAGGGCTTTCAAAAGGGCAAGTTGAGAAGTGGTACAAGTACACTTAAGAACACAATTACTTGAGGATATAATTTGGTGAGGTCCATGGAATAAGGTGGCAGGAGAGGTACACTTGTGGCACATTTCTTTGCACAAGTCACATGATATGAAACTGCCCAGTGTTGAGACTGATGAGAGAAGGGCATGGCAGTGGGTAGGTCTGTTATCAATGGAATGCATTTTTAATCAGGCACTGGTATCATTGGGCATGCCTGTAATATATAAAGAAGAAAAATATGCTCATGGATAGCTTAAATGTTTTTGTTTTTGTTTTTGTTTTTTTTTGCGGTATGCGGGCCTCTCACTGCTGTGGCCTCTCCCGTTGTGGAGCACAGGCTCCGGACGCGCAGGCTCACGGGCCTAGCCGCTCCGCGGCATATGGGATCTTCCCGGACCGGGGCACGAACCCGTGTCCCCTGCATCGGCAGGCGGATTCTCAACCACTGCGCCACCAGGGAAGCCCTTAAATGTTAAATAGGATAGATCTTCCCCCATTTTTGAGAGAGCCAGCAGGTAGCCTGTCAGAGCACATCAAGAGTGTGACAGCTGTGAGTCAGACAAGGAACTGGCAGGGGTATGTGTGGGCTGAGAGAATATAGTTCTCAAAGAGCTGCCTTTTCAGAGATGAAGAAAAAAAGTATAGCACTGAGGACAAGTGAAACAATCCAAACAGGGTCTGATGAGCATACAAGAGTTGACATATTTCCAACAGACATTATGTCAGATAATTAAACATAGCAAATAAGAATAAGTAAATATGTGATTTAATTGTTTGAAGTTTGTGATTTTATGTCTTTGACTCAGACTATATTACTAAATTATTTATTAGTGTTGTTCATCTGTTATCTAAACGTCAATAATGAAACTATTTAAAGATAAACACTAGTCAGAATCCTAACAGGGCTGTAAAATACCGCAGCTGGCTAACTAATTTGAAGATGTGATTATACAGCCACTCGCCTGAAGGCAGGGTCATGCACTGAGGAACAACTTTTAGGAAGGAAATTAAAAGGATCACCAGTTGTTGCTTCCAACACCCTTGAATTCTTGCCACTCTTAGAGGAATCATTTCTTTATAACCCATTATTCTCTGTAATAAAAAAATTTTAATCCCATATAATCCAGTTTATTTTTAATATTTGGTCTAGAAATCTATTACATGGTTTTCATCCAATAAGTTCACTCTTCTAGTTAATTTTTAGCCCCATATTACTTGGTTTTAAATGAAAGAGAAAAAAATGATGCATAAAGTGTTATCTGTTTTCTGTTTCCCTAACTTAGAAAAGTTCAGCTGAATACATTCTGTTTAAAAATGCAGTCATTTTCAGGTTTTAATATCCTTAATCTCATCACCAGAGCTGGGAAACTAATTTCCTCATTACATAGCTTTGTTCACCCTCTAAACCAAAGAGCCCCCCTCTTACTCCTGCCCCCAGAAAGCATGAGCCTGCATCCATCCCCAGGCTGGTCTGGTTAGGCAGCTTCTCTCTGCTTCTAAGCACTTCTTCACTTGCTGTGCTCCCCATCTTTGCATGCTCTGAGTCCCTCTGCAGAAATCACACAGACCACACATTTCTACAGACAGATACTTCTAGAGAGAGCAAGGTTCCTAGAGAAACCTCACTTCTGAACTGAGTGGTTTGGGCATGCTTACCATGGTACCATGTAAGGGAACACTGAGATGTGAGTGAACACAAATTATGTCACTGGTCCTGGGGGAGACAGACAAACCAGTCTTTAGCAGGATGGGAGGAAGTTTTGTCATCTTCGACATATTTGTGAATAAGAAAAGTCTTAGATTAAGTTATTGGGGCTTGAACTGTGTCAAAAGACAGGTAGGAAAAGTATTGAGGGGTACCAATGATTATGCTATAACAGAATTATTTTCTGGAGTGTATATATAAATGCAGGGATTAAATAATGTCTTACTTTTGTTAAGTATTAACAATTCTATGTAATATGTGCTCCTTCTCAGCCTCTAATGACTCCTTTTATGTGAATTTGCTCTGGGCATATGCAGGAAGATCCAGCTGTGAAATATAAGTGAGAAGTGGGATGGCAGCCGGGTGGCCGGACTGATGACCACTGGTGGACAAAATGGCCAGGGACTAACTGCTGCTAAAGTGAGAGGCAGGGGAATGTGGCCAGAGGACACCAGTGTGGCAGAAAGACTGATTCAAGTGAGGGGAGTAGTGAAATCACAGGGCTTTCAAACCCAGGACAACAGTCATAGAATAGCTTCGCACCTGATCCTACCCACACAAAGCCTATTATGGGAGATGGCAGTGAATTAATTAGGCTAAAATGGCTGTACCTTGTGATTTGTGGAAGACCCCAAAATATTTTTGGATAATGCAGAAGAGAGATAAATAACTATATGAAGAAGAGGGGAAAGAAAGAAGGAACAAGAAAGGAAGGGAGGAATGGAGGATGGAAGGAAAGAAGGAAGGAATATAGGAAACACTGAGTAGCATACAGGTGAAAGACGTAAAGACAGGAAAAGAAGGAAAGAAAGTGGGAGGGAGGAAACATATTTAGGGTTTATTATCATATTTATTATACTTTACATAAATCTACATTATACATATATTTACTCTAGAGGTAGGGACTATTATTATCACCATTTTATATATGGAGAAACTGAGGCTTAAGGAGGTTGAGAAAACTCTGTAAGTTCACATTCCTAGTAAGTGGCAGAGCAGAGTTCCAATCTACAAAAATTAACTCCAGCAAAAACAAATGTAATATAATAAAATAAAAAGTATGTTCTCTAACAGATGTGCTGAAAGCACAGAGGAGGAAGCAAGGTTAATAGAATAATCTCAATCTACTCCCTGTGACTCTTGCAATTAATATGATTTAGGGCACATTTGGTGGTTTTTGTTTAAATTTATTTGCAAATAAATTTTGTTATTTTACTCTCTTTTTATTTAGAAAGAGCTATCATTACATGCTAATTTCTAATGGGGATGGAAAATATTTAACACGATATCCTCTATTGTGTATAAGACGTTACTTTTGGGTTTAGATAGACTTTCTGTAATATTCTGTTGCATTTGTTTGATAAGTCTTGATAAACACACCTACTAACTGACTTAACACTTGTCACTCAGCAGCTACCCATTCTGTATCTTCACATCTAAACTATGCAACTGAAATAAATGACATCATAAGCAGAGATTTGTTTATATTTTTATTTAACTAATTTAAATATATATCATACACACATGGAAAAAAAACAAAGGGAACAAAAACATATACCATGAAATAGATAAATATGTCTCAGCCATTCAGTCACCTTTCCTAGAGGCAACTGATGTTTCCAAGTTTTAGTATACCTTGCTGGAGATATCCAATGCATAGGCAAGCATGTATAGATACAAATATAGAAACATACACACATGAATGATGACTTTCTTATTCTAAATCACTTTTCACCTATGTATACATAGAAAACAGAAAAATAGGAATAGATAATATAGGTAGATAGATAACAGATTGATGATAGACATAGATAGACAGATAGATAGATAGATAGACTATTTCATATTAATACCTACAGAGCTGCCTCACTCTTTTTAATGCCATATAGTATTCCATTTAATAGACATAGTATGCCCATTAATTTCTCTACCACTCCTTGTTGATAAATATTTAAGTTGTTCTCACTCTGTGCTATAACAGATCATGTTGTAATGCATCTTTGTATGCATGCCATTTGGGACATATGTAAGTATATTTGTGGAATAAATTCCTAGAAATAGAATTGCTGAATCAAAAGATATTTACATAATGTTGCTATGAGCACTAGGGTGCATATATATTTTCAAATTAGTGTTTTTGTTTTCTTCGAATGAATACCCAGGAGTGGAATTTTTTTTAATAACCAAGATATGGAGGCAACCTAAGTGGCCATCAACAGATGAATGGATGAAGAAGATGTGGTATACATATACAGTGGAATATTACTCAGCCATAAAAAAGAATGAAATCTTGCCATCTGCAACAACATGGATGAAGCTGGATGGTACTATACTTAGTGAAGTAAGTTAGAGAGAGAAAAACAAATGTTTTCACTTATATGTGGAATCTAAAAAAAGCCAGGAAGATCCCACATGCCGTGGAGCGGCTAGGCCCGTGAGCCATTGCTGCTGAGCCTGCGCGTCCGGAGCCTGTGCTCCGCAACAGGAGAGGCCACAACAGTGACAGGCCCGCGTACCACAAAAAAAATAAATAAATAAATAAAAATAAAAAATAAAATAAAAAAAGAAACAAATGAACTGATAACAAAACAAAAACAGACTCACAGATGGAGAACAAACTAGTGATTACCACAGGGGAGAGAGATGGGAGGAGGGTTGAAATAGGTGAAGGGGATTAAGAGTTATAAACAGACAGTTATAAAATACATAAGTCACAGGAATACACATAGGGAAAAAAGTCAATATTTTATAATAATTTTGTATGATGTGTAATCTATAAAGATATCAAATCACTATGCTCTACCTCTGAAACTAATATAAGTCAATTGTACATCAATAAATAAATTTTAAATTAAATATTTTTTATATTTACATTTTAATTTTTAAGAAATATTTGTCAAATTGGCTCATAGTCCTTGAATAATACATGAGAGTAACTATTCCTCTTTATCAAATTTTTTCATGTATGATTTTACTGAGAAAATGTTTAAAAACAACCCATTGTACAGTCAATTTTCATTTTTTAAATGAATAACCTTAAATTTCTTTTCATATATTCAAGAAGGAAGACAGTTATGCCCTATGTATCATTTTTTTAATGTTCTTTAACCATATTTCCACTGTGCAGTTGATTAGGGCTGCTGTGAGTAGGTGTGTAAGATTCACTTCTATATGAATGGCTCCCCTGGAGTACACAGTCTTTGCAGCCTGTATGGAGCCTCATTGTTGATCATTCTCTACTCATTTTCAGGTATTCTTTGTAAGTTATAAAAATTCATATTTTGCACCTGATATGTATGGGAAATATATCAGGTGATCAGTTGTGTTTTGACTGCATTTAAGTTTTTGTTGTTGAGTTTGCTTCTTAAATTTTTATGAATCTAGTTTATCACTCTGGTTTTAGTGTGTCTAGGACTGTGTCACATTTAAGAAGGTCTGTTACTCCAACAGAATAAATATAACTCTTTTATACTGTCTTCTATAACTTTCATGATTTCATTTTTTACATATTAGTGCTTGATCTAACTGGAATTTCTTCAGATGTGAGAAATAAGAAAATGACGTTTTTCTGCAAGGTTACTCAGTTGTCCTAAAACCATTTAGGATGTAACTTATGTTTTCTCTACTATTAGATGCAATTCATCTCTAACATATACTAAAATTCCATTAACATTTGGATCTATTTCTGGACTGCTTTTTCTATTTCATTGATCTGTCTATTCATATACTAGAGATTCATACATCAGTGCCATCCTGTCTTAATTATAGTAGTTTCAAAATTTTTCCCATGACATCTCTTTTTCAGGTTTTCCTTGGCTATATTTTTTTCTTAATTTTTCCATTAGTTTCAGAATCACATTGGTTAAGCCTTAAAATAAGACCTGTTGGTATTTTGGAGGGCTAATATTTTATTTATATTAATTTGAGAGAAATAATGGCATCTTTGTGAGTATTCCTATGCAAACAGAAGGTAAGCTTTCTCATTTGTTTGAATTATCTTTTGCAACTGTCAATAATGTTTATACATTTTCTTCTTGAACATTTCTTGTTAAATTTATTCTTATAATTGTATTGTTTTTGTTGTTGCTATTGGAAATGGGATCTTTTTAACCATCATTTACCTATAGGAAGGCAGCAGATTTTGGTATATTAATTTTATATTATGATACTTTATTGAATTCTCTTTATTTATAGTCTTTTTTGGGTATCTTAGATTTTCAAGTAGACAATTATATATAACACCTGCAGATAATTAAATTCTTATTTTTTTATTTTTATATATTCTGTTTCTTTTTATCATCTTTTTGTATTCCTATTACCTGAGAAAAAAGTTTAATAATCTGGGAATTAATGGGCATCCTTGCTTTACCCCTGATGTTAGTAGACATTTTTCACCAAGGTCTACTAGTATTTCACCAATAATCATGATGTTGGTTTCTAGTTTGAGAAAAATATATTTCTATTTTAAAAATGGATTTTTTGTCAAGAATAGATTTTATTGAATGTCTTTTCATCATCTAAGATGACATAGATTTCTCTTAAACGTGGTGATTAGTAAATAGATTTCCTAATATTGACCATCCTAATACATCTTGAATAAGGTTCCATTTGGTCAAGGAGTATTATTTTACTATGCTGTTTGGTTCTATTTGCCAATCAGGCAACTGTAGAACATCTCCCTAGTTAGTATTTTCCTAGTAGAACGCCACTGGTTTTTAATACTCAAACTTTATAAAGCATATTTATCTCTCAGTATAATGCTTTTCAGCTGATGTTTTTATAGGAAACTATATTTACAGCTCCAAATCCAGAAAACCCTCATGTTACATTCCATATAAAATGTCAACAAGGAGGATATGCATGACAGCAATATATGAAACATTTCCTTTAAAAACAGCCCAATGTCAGTTTTCCACTTTTCTTCTTTCCCCTTTTCTTTCTTTCACTTCTCTTCCCTACCTGAACAACTCATCCAAAAGGCATTAGGTGGAACCAAGTAACATAGGCATCTGCACAGTGGTAAGAAGGGGAAAAAGCAGTCGCCCTGACTGAAGTGTCATGGCCTGAGGATAGTGATGATGACATCCATATGGGAGGGAAAAGGAGTGACCAGCATTGGGTTTCAGAACCTGAGTGTGTTGAGCAGGGTGCACAACAAGGCTTTGGAAAGTGGCTTAGCATGGGGAATTCCAACACAGGCAGAGTAAGAGCTTCCTCATAACAAGATGGCCCCATGTAGAGTAGGGAGGGGTATAGAAGACAGTCATATTATGTAGGAAAGGCGACAGAGCAGCAGTGTGGTATTGGTTATATACACACACAAAAAGATAAAGTGAGTAAATGTATTAAGAATAAGGAGAGTCTGGTTTCTCAGTGTCAGAGAAGATAATGACAAACATTCAAAGGGAGAAAACTAAGGTGAATCCTGTGGTATTTGGATTGGAATTGGAGGTACTAGTGAACATCTATGGATTTCAATATAGAGAGACAGATAGCTATAGAAACAAATATAGATGTAAATATGCTTATGTGTATACATATATTACCTAGCTCTGGTCACCAAGACAGCCTAGGGAAAGTGACACCCCAAAAGTTATGAGCACACCTAGCCCTCAGATCTTGGTTTATAAATACTATTCTCCACTCCAAGAAACCAAGGATCCTTGGAGAAATGGCTGATTCAAGGTTGGAGTAGGGATAGTACAAAAGAAGCCAGGAATATCTTGCTGTGAGAGGAACTAAGAGAGTGCTTAAATTATGACAAGAACATGTTAAAACCAGCTTAAAGGAGCTTTCAATGGTCCAAACAGATAATATGAGCATAAAATTAAATACTGATATTAACAAATTATGACCCATTTTACAAAATAGGAATCCATGAATCCATATTGATATAAATAATGAATGCGTTGAAAATTTTATGAGGATCGCAATATTTACCTAGTCCCAAAGTACAATGGTTCCCCTAAATATTTATTAATTAGGAATGGAAAAGAGTAATTTACAATGGAAAAATCTTGCATAAACCAACCTTATCAAGTAATCAAAGATAACACCATCAGTTATGTGATAAACTGAAATCACGGGTCCACCTAATAGGAGGTAAAGAGAAGAACACAATGCCACTTTTGTAATATTTTTGCCTGAAATACACAGCCTGAATCTAATCATGAATAATAAATTAGCATCAGAAGAACCCAAAGTGAGGGTCATTCTACAAAATAATGTAGTAATGTCTGTGATTTTCAGAAGTTTTAATGTTATAAAACTCAGTGAAAGACTGAAAAACCTTTCAAGATTGAGGTGAACTAAAGAGATATAACAACTAAATATAACATTTTGTTTCTGAAACAGAAACTTTATTATAAAGGATAATAACTGAAGTAATCATTGAAATCTGAGTTAGGTCTCAGGATTCCTATATCAATGTCCTTGCTTATAAAAATAAACACTAATGTATTCAAGGATAACAGGGCATTATATCAGCAAATAGTTTAGGCAAAAAAATATATTATATATATATATATAATTACTGTACTTGAAACTTTTTGTAAGACTGAGTTTCTTTCAAAATAAAAAAATAAATAAATTTTTTTAAGGCCTAGACATCTGACTTGTGGGAAAATGAGGTAGACATTCTTTTCCCTATTCCACTTGCTAAGTGCAATTATAAATCCTGGACATTATATAAAATAAGAGTCTAAAAGATAGAGAAATGAGGCAGGCACTATGGTGAGCACTAAACATATATTTACCTGTAGAATTAAAGCTTCATGATAGTTACAAGTAAAAGAATATAGTATATAATAGTTTTGTGCTCTGATAATATAGGTGAAATACAACAATCAAAAATGGGGAAATAAAGGGGAGAAAACATCAAAGTAGAATAGACTTGTTGAATGCCTTATAGCTTATATCTAAGATAAAGGAATATTACTTCAGTTCAGAACCTGGTAGATAAAGACTGGAGGGGAAGAAGAAGTTACTAGTTATTCCAATATTGCTAATAGTAGGGAACCAATAGAAAATAACTAAGTAAAAAAAAAGGAATTTAGAATAGCATATAAAAGTGTTAGTATAAAAGTAAACAGTAGTACAAAAATGCAACCTTCCTGACACCAAAAAATATACTCAAGAAATATTTAAAAAACAAATAATGGAAGAATAGATCATAACTTCTTCAGTAATTATATAGGAGAAGAGAGAGAATAGAGTGAAGGGAACAGGGAAAGAAGCTTGAATTCTTTGAATATTTTTTTTAATATTTGAGTTAGGAACTAGAGCAATATTCCCCCAAACAATTTGAAAAATATTAAAATTATAAGCCAATCTCTTCAATTAAAAATAAAATAAACCTAAACATGTATTCAGTTGAATGAACCATTCCAAGAGACTGTAAAACACACTAATTCAATGTAACATGACTAGTAGAATATACTCTAGTGGAAAAAGTGCAAACAGGGTCTTCAACTGTTTTCACTAATCAAAATTATTTGTAGTAGTAGATTTTTACATCTGTGTATTACGGGATAAAGCAAATAAGTAACTGTGGGACATTTTATCATTTCCAGCACCACCACTGAGAACTGTAATTCCTTCCACGAGATAAAGGCAATATAGTTGAAAGAAAGAAGACAAGTTAAAAACCTGTTATTCTTACTTTCAAACTCATGGAAATATCAAAATAAACTCATGATACAGTGTATTTTATCTTTAAAAATATACATCCTAGCTCTGTTCACTGAAAAGACTTAGAAACAATGTCCAAACCAGTAGCAATATATACTCTGATTGTCCACATTGTAGTCTCCATATACCATTTTACACTTAAAGGAACCAGGACTTCTTAGAGAATTGGCTGATTCATTTCTGTATGGGTCTGGAACATTTTGACATACCAGAGAAACTATCAAAGATTGTTAAGCTGGGGTCAGAATAATTCAGGAGCCAATTTGGAAAGGCTCCCACTATCAAAAATGGGAAAATTTGTGCATCAATTAGAACTAAAACTGTAATGAATTGAAACATAACAAATATATGTCAAACTATTAGTTCAAATAATAGTAAATTTTTTATCTTAATTGGTAACTATGCTAATGGTTCAATTTATTATTTGAAATCTTTTATTGAAGAATAAAAGGAAATAATCAGATATTCATGCTAACTTTCCCATATTCTATCAAGACAGGTAACCAAATCAAGATAAAGGGAAGTGTCTTTTTATAGAAATACTCTGGGTAATAAATAAAGAAGAAATGATAGAAGTAAAATATCACCATAAATAAATGGATCAATAATTGATCTAGACAGTGTATATCAGGGATTGCTAACAACCAGGCATTATGTGAAAACATCAGTAATAAAATAGTCATGCTGACAACGTTGACACTCAATCTGATCAAGCCTCTAGGTCAAACTACAATTTACACAGAATAAGTAGTGTTAAATTCCACCAAGTATATGTTATCAGCAAAATTTACAGTGGTGAAAATTCTCCAGAACAAACAAGCCAGCTTCTTCAACATAGAAATTACAAAAAAAAAAAAAAAAAAAAAAAAAAAAGAAATTACAAAATTAAGTAAATAATAAGAAAAAAAGTAAAAATAGAAGAAAAGGAAGCTAGGAGATTAAAAGATTTAAAACACTCATAGCATCGTAGTCTTATTTGGATTCTGAAATGTTTCATATGTATATGTATAATATATATATATAATTAAAACAACATTTTTAGAGGTTTGGAAATTTGAACACTGATGGCTATTTAATAATACTAAGAAATTATTGAGAATATTTAGTTGTGATAATTTTATGGTTACTTTTTTTAAAAGCCTTGTGTTTTAGAGATATACAATAATATATGTATAAATTAAGGAATAGGATATCTGAGATTAGCTTCAAAATAATATTGAGGGAGTAAGAGGGTGAGAACGAAACTAGATTGGGGCTAAAATTGATCACTGTTAAATCTGGGTGATGATAAATGGGGGTCCATTACACTGCCTACTTTGGTAGATGTTAGAAATTTTCCATGATAAAAGTTTTCTTTTAAATTGAGAAAAGGAAGGGGACAAGTGATGATAAAATAATCATGATTTATGAGAATTACTTGAAAACAGACTTGTTTTAATTGGCTATAATAAGGAAGTAAAAAATACATTTAATTTCATATACAATTATCAAATAAAGTGCTATATCCTCTGATCTTCACTATGGAGAATAATTATCTTATACAGGCTTTATCACATAAGAGAGTATCTTATCTCTCAGGCACAGTGATTGTAACAGGAATGAACACAGATTCAAACAGAGAGAAACAATATGAGAAGTCTGGCAACTGAGAGGGTGCCCCCTTTATCTGCTATATACAGACTATACTAGGTTTGTGTATATAATCCTAGGTCTGCTGAAGACCCCCATACAGAGACAAGTTGCATCAGAGTTGGTGCATCCCCAGAAGAAAGCAGATCCATGACAGAGAAAAAGACTAAGTCCTAACAATGTCATGTACCTCCCTCTGGAACCATCTAGCTATAATTAAACAGGGTCCTCTGTACTTCAAAATAGTTTTTTTAAAGAATATTTATTATTAAATGTCAATAGATTTTGGTAAATTCTCTCTTAGCATTGTTGGAGGAATCATGGAGAAATATGAACTGGAAGATGGTACAGTTAAATAGATTCCCAACAACTTGAACAGTTACACATAGAATGTGGATAGATGATAGTTACAGACCTGAGGGAAGGATTTGTTCTCCAGTATTCTTAGTCTGTACTAACCAGCATTTTATCATAATCTTGGATTAAGATACAAAAGGCATACCTATCAATTTTTATGTGCATGAATCTGGGAGTCATCAATAAATTACACAAATTTAAAAGAAGATTTAGAGATATCATAATATCTAAAAAAATTGGTTACATTTGATGAGATTCTGTTTTATATAGATAAATGAATAGTTTTGCACAAAAACTAAATAAGTCAACTTCATAAGCACAGAGAAAGAAAAAGAATCTAACAGCAAATCATGGGTAAAGGCCTGGGATTTCAATTTAATGCAAGTTCAACTAACCTGTTTATAACTGTGTCAAAACAAAAACATATATATATAATTTATATATTATCTATACAGATAACATATAAATTTTAATAGGAGTAATATCTCCAAATCAACTGAAGTGATAGTCCCAATTGCATTTTGCCTTTTGCCCTTGCCAGAGTATTCAGTTCTTATTAACATATTTAAGGAAACAAGACTCTATAGGAGGAGAAGGGATGATTATCAAGAAAGCTTGTAATGGTTAATGATCTGAGACTGTTTAGCCTAAGGAAAATCAGACGGCATGGCAACTCTCTTATTTAATGAAAGAGGTGAAAACGTGTGGGAAAGGTATTCAATTTATTCCATGTAGACCCAGAGCTGGGACCCAAGGATGGAATTACAGAAATGTAGGTTTAAGCTTAAGAAAAGAAAAGATCTTCTAACAATCAGGGCTGTCTGAAATCAGAAGTTTCCTTATGGAAGCAGTAAACTCACTAATCACCGCAAAAGTTCCCGATGATCACCCCTTTAGGTGACTAGATACCTCCCCATTAAAGGCAGGTGGGAATTTGAGCTAAATGACCTTTATAGGCCTTTTACGATTTAATATCAAATTATTAAGTTAACTATACTAACAGTCAAATAAATCAGATTTATTATCAGGCATTTCATAAACCTTATCTATAACAGGATATTATTTTATATTTGCTATTACCCATTTTTTAAAAATTATTGAGCCTGAAGAACAACACAAGAAAAACTCTCAGCTTCTTATATGTATTTGCTCCTGCTTGACTCCAGTTTTTCCCCATTGTATTTTTCAATCTAACCAACTCAGATAATCCACCAAGCATGCCACTCTATGCACTTAGTAACATCTAATGTGCTGGCCAAACTTTCCATTAAACTTTTACATTTTGTGAATCAGCAACTCTCTAATCGATTTAAGTTGCTTCTTCCTTTCTCTACTGATTGCCAAGCAAAAGTTCACAACAGATATATGAATACATTCTGCTAAGCATAATCTAAAGCCACATAACTCTTCACAGCAAAAACCACGTGAAAGCTTACCTAGATTCAGGGCATCTTATATGCCTAAAACTTAAATTTGTGATTTATTGCATAAAATGGGATCAAAGGTCACACTTCTTGTTTCTTTTAATATAAAGATTAACTTATAAATTATATCAGAGTATATTTCACCAAATTCAGATGTTTCAGATGTAACCCTGAATATCTCTAGCTTGCATCACTCTAGATGGATGATGTGTGAATCCATAAATCAACTTATTCATCAAATATTTATTGAGTGGCTATTTGTCACAACTTGTCCTACACCCTGGGAATAAAAGATGGACAAAACAGTCATGATCCCTGTCTTCATGAAGCTTAAAATCTAGTAGAATAGATAGACATCAATAACTAACACACTGACATCCTATTATCAAACATAAAACTTGAGTTGTGATAACTACTACAAATGAGAGGTACAGGATGTTGTGAAAGCATATGAATAATGGGATTAGGCCCCATCAAGGTCAGGGATAGCTCCCCTTTAGCAGCAACAATAGAGCCTCTTTAAAGAATGAGTGAAAGTCCGCCATGACACGGAGAGCCACTTTATGCTTACAACATTGCAAATGCTTTCCAGCGGAATAAACTATCTCACGTATAAAAGAATAGAAGAGATCTGTGTGGCAAGAACCAAGAGGGGCACAGAAAAAAGAGCCTAGTGAGACACACCTGGAAAAATAGGTAGGGCCAGACCACGCAAACCCTTCAAAGGGGCAGGTGGTCAATATGATTGGGATTAGATAGCGTTTCAAATAGTCATGGATCATGTGGCGAGATGGGAGAGATATAATGATGCAGAGTGGAAGCCAGTAAACTAGTTAGGGGGCTATTTTACTGGCCGATTTGAGAGAAGGGTGGCTTGGATTGGATTGACCATGAAAGTAATGAAATTGACTGTATTCAGGAGATATTTAGAAGGTAAATGTGATAGGATTTGAATACATCTAAATCTGTCTTTTGCCTGTAACTTACATTTAAATAAACTGAGTTGCCTAATGCCTCTTTATCCAGAGAATTCCCCGAGTTCGTGAGCTACATTAGTCAGGGTTCTCCAAAGAAATAGAACCAATTGGAAATACAGAGAAAGATTTATTTTAAGGAATTGGCTCACACAATTGTGGAGGCTGGCAAGTCCAAAATTGTAGGGAAGGCCAGCATGCTGGAAATTCAGGCAGATTCCTGTTAGTCTGCTGGCAGAATTCCTTCTCAGGACAACCTCAGATTTTGCGCTTAAGGCCTTCAAGGGATAAGGAACGGATGAGGCCCAGCCACATCATTGAGGGTGCTTTACTTACAGTCGGTTGATGGTAAATCAACCTTCACAGCAACATCTAGACTAGTGTTTGACCAAATAACTGGGCACCACAGCCAAGTTTACACATAAAATTAAACCACTGTGGGGCTTCCCTGGTGGCGCAGTGGTTGAGAATCTGCCTGCTAATGCAGGGGACACGGGTTCGAGCCCTGGTCTGGGAAGATCCCACATGCCGCGGAGCAACTAGGCCCGTGAGCCACAACTACTGAGCCTGCGCGTCTGGAGCCTGTGCTCCGCAACGAGAGGCCGCGAGAGTGAGAGGCCCGTGCACCGCGATGAAGAGTGGCCCCCGCTTGCCACAACTAGAGAAAGCCCTCGCACAGAAACGAAGACCCAACACAGCCAAAAATATAAATAAATAAATAAATTAAAAAAAAAAAATTAAACCACTGCATGAGCCATGTATAAATTTACCTCTGTTGGTACCTCAGAGGATCCCTCTAAATTTGGCATTGAAATCTAGTGAACAAATCCATATGAACCATATGAATTTATTAGCTCTAATAAATGAACTTTAATAAAACATTATTTATTTTAGCTTTAGGGTTTTCCAAGATTAAAAATTATAGTTTGCTTTCAACTTTCCTCATGTCCAGCCCTCTGTTATACTTATCTCCTTCCTCAAACAACTGTAAGCTCCTGGATTTTCTAGAATAGCATAGATATTAAGAATAAGGAAAAACGTATTATTAACTTTGATGCATATCTTGGTCTGAGATTAGTCTAACATGACCTAGAAACAAAGCTACATGACACTACAGATCTGCCCAACTTCTTAGCACATCTGTGAGGGATTTGAGTATTGGAAAGTCCCCAGTGTCCTAGCAAACCTGGAGGCTTTATTGAAAACTAAGAAATTTTAAAAAATAAAAAAATAAAAGAAATTTATTAAAAGTTTTCATGAGGTCCAATCATGCCAGATACTTGCAGGAACTCACTTTAACAATCCTGGAGACAAAGAAATGACCAGACTTTTCTTCTATTTTGGTAAGTTGACTTCCTCCTTTTTTTCTCCTATATGAATTTCCCAAGCATAAGCAACACCACCACCATCAGAATGATAACTTCGGTGTGTGTGGGGGGGCACACACGTGCATTTCATGTAAATCTTCGGCAAAATTTTGAAGTTAAAATAAAGAATATTTTCTGATTTCCCCTTGTTGAAGTGTCCCTTTACACATCATAGCCCCCAGCACATCACTTCCCCTCCCCCATCAATGTATACACAGACACACATACTGTGGAATTAATATATATTTCCCCTGATATTTCTGTAATAAAGGCAGTATATCAATCTGTAGGATGAATGCAGTGCATCTTCCTGAGAGTAAAGAGTAAAGAGAATAAAGAACCTTCCTTCTTTATTAGAAGATTTGGAGGAAAAATGTTGTCAAATAACTAGCTGGAATTTTTAAACATTTCTCTTGTCTCTTCCTAGGACTTATTATCTTTATCTACTATTTCTACTGTCTCTTTAACCTTTCTATGTCTTTATTCTGGCCTGCTACACACTAAGAGGTTTCCTCAATCTGAACTTCCCACTCACTGATTCATTTTCATCTCTGTCCATCCTATTGTTCATCTCAGCTCTTGTGTTCTTAATGTCCACTATTATTTTTTCAGACCTAATATTTCTGTTTGATTCTTAGTATAAATTTTTCTGCTTCATATCCTCCTATAGTTCATTGAGCATATTATTTTGCTTATTATAAATTCTTAATTCATCAGTTCCAGTAATTCCCATATTGTATGACCTGTTGTCTTTCTTTATTGTAGTTCAGCTTCTCAATTGCCTGATTATTTTGGTCAGTGGAATCATGTTCCCCTGAGTATATCAGCTACTGTATCAGGTAATGTGTAAGGGAGAAGGGCCAATACCCAGTCCCTCTTTTGTGCCCTCCTTGGCGAGTTGCAGAAGTGAAGGGATGAGCCCTGGGGAAGATTCCATTACAGGCAGCATTTCCTGCTTCCATTTGTTGCCACATTGTACCAGTTAGGGATCCATTTTTTAACCACTAGAATAAAGCAGCACTGGGAAGGGGCAGCCTCTTTAGTAATTATCATTTGCCCTGGGAGTTTGGAAGAGAAGGGGGTAGAGAAGTAAATACCTGAGAGCAGTCAGTCAGCGGGCATCAGCTACTTACCCCAGCAGTCCTTTTTATGGCTTGATATCGCCTTCCAACACCTGGTGGCCTGAGCTGTTGCTGAGACGATGGAATCAGCAATGATTGCCTAACTCACTGTGAAGGAAAAGCAAGAGCAGAATCTAAAAACCACCCTCAGCCATCTTCTACTGCTGTGTCTGGCTGACCTCTATTCTGAGTTCCTGAGACACCCAATTTCAACGTTTCTTATTATTTTTGTGTTCATTTCTCAGATGAGCTGCCCTCTAGCCTCTTTATGGTTGATTTTAGAGACGGAGCCAACAGCTCATGCTATATCTTTTTAGGAACCAGAATCCAAAACATAGTTTATCTCCTAAAGCAACATTATTATGGAGTAGAATGTAGGTTCACATGAATATATCAGATAAAATACAAAAATTAACATACTTTTTGGGGAATCCCCTGGCAGTCCAGTGGTTAGGACTCCATGTTTCCACTGCAGGGCACACTGGTTCGATCCTTGGTCAGGGAACTAAGATCCCATAAGCTGCAAGGCATGGACAAAATTAATAATAATAAACTAAAATAAAATACATTTTGTTCTTGCAGAATATTTCTTCAAATTATGCCCAATGTGTACTTTCTTCAATTCCCAGAGTGTACCTGTTCGATCTACTTTGCCATTTTAAGTCATCTTTGGGAAAGTCTCAGAAGTGCTGGTTTCAGTAATCAGTGGAATAATCCTTTGTTACAAATCCCACCAGTCTGCCCTCAAAAGAATGAGATTCACTGGTCTGTAACTCTTGGTCTCCAGGGAACCCTTCTCACTCATGGTTCGGAGTTTCCTTGACAATGACACAGCAGAGTGGCCTGTATATGGCAGCATATGCATATTTATGCCAAAGACACCACAGTTTCACCCCTGAGTTCCTTTAAAACTCTCTTGACAGGTCATTAGCAGGAGAGGGACTAGGGGATCTGAGAGATGTTGGGACCACAGAACAGGGAAAGAGAACACAGAACTCTTACCAAGTACCAGGACCTGGGCACAGTCATGAACCAGATATGCAACAGGTCCCGAGTGCATACATTTATATAGAGCAGAGTAAGAGAGGATTCTAAAGTCTGAAAGGTCAGTGACGGTGCACATGGGGAGAGAGCATGCAACTTGGAGCATGGACTCTATAGAGGAAATAGGAACAGAACACAGAGCAGAGAGGAAAGCATGGTCTCTACTGGGATGTCTCAGCAGGTGACCAGCTGCCTTCACGTTCCTCTCACCTGGGTGTGAACCAGTCTGTACTGAACCTGGCCAGGAAGAGACACTTGCAAATAGCTGCCATGCTAGACAGTGAATCTAAGAGTAGGAGGAGCAAAAGCATTTTCCCGACAAAAAAACTACGATGGATGATCTCAGTCCAAGTTATTTGTCTACATCTAGTTTTTCAATTACGTATAGAACATACCTAGCATTTCCTGGCATTTGATCTAGTATCTTTGATCTGTCTTTGTTAAGATACAATTTGGAATTGGAGATTCCTTTTCTTTTTTTTTGCAGTACGTGGGCCTCTCACTGATGTGGCCTCTCCCGTTGCGGAGCACAGGCTCCGGACGCGCAGGCTCAGCGGCCATGGCTCACGGGCCCAGCCGCTCCACGGCATGTGGGATCTTCCCGGACCGGGGCACGAACCCGTGTCCCCTGCGTCGGCAGGCGGACTCTCAACCACTGCGCCACCAGGGAAGCCCGGAGATTCCTTTAATGTCTTCCTCAGAAAACCGCCCAAGCAAAGAATTCACTTCTGCTCCTTGCTCTCTCTTTTGTTCCCAAGTGCAGCCTTCACACAACAATTGCCAAGGGTTTTTCCCTCTGGTTTTCTGCCTTTGGTGTGCTTAAAGAAATTATTATTGGCATTAGAGAATCTTGCATGTTTTCCTTATTTTTTTTGATTTGCCTAATGTTTACTATGCCTTTGACCTGCCACAATTCTGTGCTACCTTGGTCTCATCTCTTAACTAATTTTCCCGTTTCTGCAAACATAATTTTCCTCATTGCAGGGCTCCTTTTTGAAAACTTGAATTTCAGGCTTACTGTGATTTATGTGCTTTCAATTTTTTTTTCTCTTTCATAGTATCCTTAACATTTTCTTTAAGTTTATTTATTTATTTTATATTTTATTTTTGGTTGCATTGGGTCTTCATTGCTGTGTGCGGGCTTTCTCTAGTTCTGGCAAGCGGGGGCTACTCTTCATTTTTACAGTGCACGGGCTTCTCATTGCGGGGGCTTCTCTTGTTGCAGAACATGGGCTCTAGGCGCGCGGGCTTCAGTAGCTGTGACACGCTGGCTTAGTAGTTGTGGCTCGTGGGCTCTAGAGCACAGGCTCAGTAGTTGTGGCGCACGGGCTTAGTTGCTCCACGGCATGCGGGATCTTCCCGGACCAGGGCTCGAACCCGTGTCCCCTGCATTGGCAGACGGATTCTTAATGACTGTGCCACCAGGGAAGTCCTCCCTAACATCTAATTTTGTCAATTTTCACTCTCTAAATTTCAATTTTATGATGAATGTCTTTTTTCTTGCTCACTTTCCTTTCCCCATAAGATCACTGTGTTAAATTTTGGTGCTGCTTCTTATTTTCCTTAAAAATCAATAAGGCACAAACTTTTGTTCCCTACAAAGAACCAAGCCAATGTAGAGATTTTCTTTGTGAATTTTAAGATAGCCCATTCTAGGAAATAGACAGAATTCATCCACATACTTTGCTTCTACTTAAGATTTCACCCTGGCTTGGCTTCTATTGGGTGGATACTCCATTGGGTGGATACTTGAAAACATTCTATTTAATTTGACTGCCCAAATTCAGTTTCTATCTCATAGGAGGTACGTGGTGTACTGCTTTTATATTTTTGTCACTTTGCTGCGTGAGATTTTCTGGTCAAGCTTTACACATATTTTACCTCCTTCTCTGATCCTATTGATCATCTTAACTGTTGCCAGATTTTTATCCCAGAAGCCCCACGTTCATCCAAGAGCAATTAATTGAGCAGTCACTATGTTTCGGCACTATGCCAGGCCCAGGGAGACCTGGCAGTCACCAAGAAAGAGAGAATTCCAGCTCTTAGAAAGCTGAGAACTCTTCAAGGCTTTCCACTATTGTCAAGCAAACATTTATAATTTTCATAGATGCATTTTTAGATCAAAGTAGACTTATTATTTTAAAATTATCTTTGTCATTTGGTGTTGTCAGTAAAAGTCATCTTTACTTTCTTTGAATATGACATTATCTAATGAGTCTGAGTAGATGGGGTGGGAGGTGAAAAGGCTTGGTCAATTCTTACAAGAAATTCCTTTGTGCTATACTATAGTTTTCACTGAGGTTTTAGTTAAAAAATAAACTGTTTTGTGATTTCTGATTCAAAAAATTGATAACCCCTGAGGCAGCCTCTCCGCCTAAAAATACCTATGAAAACCATAAAAGGTGGAAATAATAAAAACATCAAAAAAGACTGACAGTTAAAAAGTTATCTGGATCTAAGAGAAAACTTTGCTAACTATCCAGGCTTTATCTTTCTTTCAACAGAGCTGCCACATCCACTGAAACAAAAGCCCAGTACACCTCCTTCTTCCCTCACTTTCATACCTCTAACCTACAACACCTCTTCTATGCAGGTGATGCCTTTTAATTAAATATAATTCTCCTTATTCTACCCTATAATGTGAATTTCATATTTTTACTTTATGACACTCTGAGAAGACAAATATATCAAAGCCTTAATAATCTTAGTATGAGCTAACATTTACAGGAGATTATTCTGTGCAAAACATGGTGCTGAGCACTTCACATATATTACTTCATTGAATCCTCACAACTCTCTTATGAGGGGTATTACTCCCATTTTATAGATGAAAAAGTGAGGAACAGAGGTTCTCTGTCACAAGATTACTTACAAAGGAAGAGGCAGGGCCAGGATATCATAAGCATTCTAACTCAAAGTACCTTAGTGTAAACTAGGATGATCTAGAAATCATGTCTGGAGGCTCTGAGCCTAAGAAGTTAATTGACCCTGCTACTGATCATAATTCCTGCCATATTGTTATGAAAGACAACGTGCTATGCTACTGTGTATGATGATGTGTCAGAGTTAAATTTTCAAGGAAAGAGAGTGAGAGCATATGAAAAAGTGATTACAAGGTGGAAAGAACAGAGCTGAATTTTATTTTCCAATTTATGTAAATACTCCTCTTTTTTCTTCCTTTTTCCAAATCAATTTGATAACACCTTCAGGGACCATTCTTCTTTTAAAAATCATAGGTGTTTATTTCTACTGCATTTTAACTTTTATTCAATCTGGGGAAGTTACTTACCCTCTTTAAACCTCAGGTTTCCATTCATGTCTCTTCTCAAGTGCTCAACTAATCATAGTTTGACTTATTATTTTTATTAGTATCATAGTCATTATTACTAGGTTTTTTTTACATCTTTGGTCAAAAGCTCTTTGAGAACATCAGCAATGGCTTATTGTTCTTTATGTCCTCACTGACTAGCATTGTAATTGTTACATTGTAGGTGCCCAATACATGTTAAAGGATCATTAAACTTAATAACCAAACTATAAATTTGCTAAAAAGTATCTCAGACACATAGAGTTAGCACCAGGGTTGATTGCCCAAAAGATGACACATCTGATGACACAAGCCTTATTTTCCTTCCACAAAATCTGTGGCCAAGGGGTCCCTACATGGTAGCACCATGCCCTTGAATAGAGACGGGAAGAAAAATCTGCTGAAAGTTGGCTTGAAAAAGTCATCACATATATTGTCTATAGTGATTTAAATTATTTAATATTCAATATGGAAAAGAATACTTCAGTTTCCATGTGCCATAATAAAAATTCTAGACTGGTTTCTGAGTGCTTCTGCAACCACAGATTATATCAAGAGAAGCACAAACACAGATACTCACCACCCCCGAGAAACAAAAATCTGTAGTTTTCATGGTATCTGAGAGGAAAACTAGACAAGCTAATTAATTTATCTTTTCTCTCCCAAACAGAAGCAATAGCATGACCCACAAACTTTCACAGCATTTATATGTAGTTGTCTTTTGTTTTAAAGGCAAGAGAAATAGAAGTGTTTTCCCAGAGAATGGACACTATTGGTTACAAGAACAGATGTTCAAGGTAATAGACTGTACTGTGGTATAGCTGTGTGTTTGCCAAAGTGAGAGCCACCCATATTGTTTTAAGTAAGTTTATGTTTTATGTGTTTGTAATATGTGAGACCTTAAAGAATGAAAAGCCCAGGACAAGACATTATTTGCCCTAGTTTATGGATGATATTGTGTACCAGTCCCATTATGGTCCAAATGCTTGTCACATGAATACTTTAGCAGTTTCAGGAACTAAAATATTAGTCTCCTAAAACAAGGTTTATCAGAAATCATCCAATACATGAATCAATACTTGCCTAGAGAAGAGCTGAAATAAGCATTAGGATGAAAGGAAAATGAGAAGAGGGGGAGGGGAAAAGGAAGCATAAAAATGGTGGGTATAAAATTTATGCGATATTGCAAAAGCTGTACTTTAAAGGAAATTAATAGCTACAAATACCTGTATTTAGAAAAGAAAAAGATCTCAAATCAATAACCTTATCTCCCATCATAAGAAACTAGGGAAAAAAGTGCCAACTGAACCCAGAGAAAATGGAAAGAATGAAATAGGTACGATTAGAGCAGACATTAATGAAATAGAGAATAAAAACTAATAGAGAAAATCAATAAAAATAGAAATTGATTCTTGAAAAGATCAACAAAATTGACATGCCTGTGGCTAGAATCCAAGAAAAAAGAAAAGACTCAAATTACTAAAATTAACAATGAAAGAACAGACATAGCTACTGACATTACAGAAATAAAAAGAATAATAAGGGAATAGAATAAACAACTACATACAAATAAATTAACTTAAATGAAATAAAAATTCTTCTAAAAAGATAAAAACTACTAAAATTGACTTAAAAGGAAATGGAAAATCTGAATAGACCTATAAGTAAAGATATTTATTTAGTAACTTTAAAAAATCCCACCAAGGAAAGCTCACTTTAGATGGCTTTACAGGTGAAAACTACCAAACATTTTTTTTAATATCAATTTTTCACAAACTCTTCCAAAAAACAGAAGAGAAAGGGACACTTCTTACTTATTTTATGAGGTGACTATTGTCTTTACACCAAAACCAGACAAAGAAATTACAAGAAAAGAAATGATAGAACAATATCCTTATGAATATAGATGCAAGTTCCTCAACAAAATACTAGCAAACAGAATCTAACATTTAACCAGAATTATAAACTGATCACAAGTGACTACTGTGAACAATTATATGCTAACAAATTTGATAATCTAGAAGAAATTGATAAATTTTTAGAAACATACAACCTACCAAAACTGAATTATAAAGAAATTTAAAAATCTGAGCAGACTTATAACTAATAATGAGATTAAAGGAGTAATTAAAAAACAAAACAAAACAAAAAACCTCATAACAAAGGAAATCCCACGACCAGATGGCTTCACTGGAAAAATCTACCAAATATTTAAAGAATTAACACCAATCCTGCTCAAATTTTATCAAAAAATTGAAGAGGAGGGAGAAATTCCAAATAAAGCCAGCATTACCCTGATGCCAAGATCAGAAATAGATACCATGAGAAAACTACAGACCAATATCCCTGATGAATACTGATGCAAAAGTCATCAAGAAAATACTAGCATCAAGAAAATATTAGCAAACCAAATTCAACAACACATTAAAGTGATTATACATCATAACAAAGTAGGATTAATTTCTGGAATACAAAGATGGTTTAATATAAAATCAGTCAATGTAATATAGCACATTAAGAGAATAAGGGACAAAAACCACATGAGCATCACAATTGATGCAGAGAACGCATTTCACAAAATTCAATACCCTTTTGTGATTAAAAGCACTCAGTAAACTAGGAAGCGAAGGAAATCACCTCAACACAATAAAGGCAATGTATGAAAAGCTCACAGCTAACTTCATACTCAGTGGTGAAAAAAATGAAACCCTTCCCTCTAATATTAAGAACAATGCAAGGATGCCCACTCTTGCCATTTCTATTCAACACAGTGCTAGAAGTCCTAGCCAGAGCATTCAATCAAGAAAAAGAAATAAAAGTTTTCCAAATAGGAAAGGAACAAGTAAAATGTTGTTTGCAGATGATGTGATCTTACACACAGAAAACCAAAAAGATTCCATAAAAATACTGCTAGAACTAATGAACAAATTCAGTAAAGTTGCCGAATACAAAGTCAACACCCCAAAATCAGTTGTATTCCTATACACTAACAATTAATAATCCTAAAAGGAAATTAAGAGAACAATTCCATTTATAATAGTATTAAATAGATATAACATATTTAGGAACAAACTTAACTGAGAAGGCAAAAGACATATATACAGAAAACTGCAAAACACTGAAGAAAGAAATTAAAGATGGTACAAATAAATAGACACGTAGTATTCATGGATTGTAAGACTTAAAATGTCCATACTACTCAAAGTAATCTATAAATTCAATGCAATCCTTATCAAAACCCCAACAACATTTTTTGCAGAAACAGAAAAATTCATCCTAAAATTCATATGGACTGCAAATAGCCAAAATTTTCTTGAAAAAGGAAGACAAAGTTGGCAGTCCCACACTTTCTGATTTCAAAACTTACTACAAAACTACAGTAATCAAAACAGTGTGGTACCCACATAAAGACAGACATATTGACCAATGGAATATAACAGAAAGCCCAGAAATAAACTCTCATGTATATGGTCATATGATCTTTGACAAGAGTGCCAAGGCTACAATGGGAAAAAGATAGTCTCTTCAACAAATAATGCTGGGAAAACAGAATATCCACACACAAAAAAGAAGTTGGATTCTTCCCTTATAACAAAATAAATAAAGCACCCCATGATTTAAGGGAGTTGGTGCTTCCCTTAACTCAAAAGAAATAAAGAGCTAATATATAATGTGAAAGTATAAAAGTTTTACAATAAAAAATAGGGGGAAAGCTTCATGCCACTGGATTTGGCAATGCTTTCTTGGATATGATACTGAAAGCACATGCACAAAAAGCAATAATCAACAAGTGGAACTATATCAAACTTAAAAACTTCTGCATGGTAATCAACAGAGTGAAAAAGCAACCTAAGGAATGGGAGAAAATATTTGCAAACTGTATCTCTGATAAGGGATTAATATCCAGAGTACATAAATAATGCCTACAACTCAACAACAACAACAATTAAATTTAAAAATGGGTAAAGGACTTGAATAGATAATTCTCCAAGGGAGATATACAAATGGCCAACAAACATATGAAAAGATGCTCATTATCATTACAAGAAACACAAATCAAAACCACAATGAAATATCATTTCACACTTGATAGGACAGGCACTATAGAAAAAAAAACAGGAAATAGTAAGCATTGACAAGGATGTGGAGAAATTGGAACACTTGTGCACTCTTGGTGGGATTGTAAAATGGTGCAGATACTAAGGAAAACATTATAGAAGTTGCTCAAAAAGTTAAAAATAGAATTACCATATGATCCCACTTTTGGGTCTATATCCAAAAGAATTGAAAACAGGATCTCAAAGAGAAGTTTAATCACCCATGTTCACTGAAACATTTGCATTAGTGAAGAGGTGGAACCAACCCAAGTGTCCCTCAACAGATGAATGGATAAAGAAAATGTGGCATATACATATAACGGGATAGTATTCAGCCTTAAAAAAGAAGTAAATCCTGTCCTGTCATATGCTACAACATGGATGAACAGGGAGGACACTATGCTAAGTGATATACCAGTCACCAAAAGATACTTTAAGAGTTATCTTAAGTATCTAAGAGACCTCTGGGACAACATTAAACGCACCAACATTTGCATTATAGGGGTCCCAGAAGGAGAAGAGAGAAAGTACCTGAGAAAATATTTGAAGAGATTATAGTTGAAAACTTCCCTAACATGAGAAAGGAAATAGCCACCCAAGTCCAGGAAGCACAGAGAGTCCCAGGCAGGATAAACCCAAGGAGAAACACAC
>NC_041214.2:95787996-95812679 GCF_002837175.3 Physeter macrocephalus | reverse complement strand
GATATATTTAAAGTGGTGAAAGGGAAGAACCTACAACCAAGATTACTCTACCCAGCAATGATCTCATTCAGATTCTATGGAGAAATCAAAAGCTTTACAGACAAGCAAGAGCTAAGAGGATTCAGCACCACCAAACCAGCTCTACAACAAATGCTAAAGGAAGTCCTCTAAGTGGGAGACATAAGAGAAGAAAAGGACCTACAAAAACAAACCCAAAACAATCAAGAAAATGGTCATAGGAACATACATATCGATAATTACCTTAAACGTGAATGGATTAAATGCTCCAACCAAAAGACACAGGCTTGCTGAATGGATACAAAAACAAGACCCATATATATGCTGTCTACAAGAGACCCACTTCAGACCTAGGGACACATACAGACTGAAAGTGAGGGGATGGAAGAATCAGCTGAACAGATCCTTTGCCCTGTTTGGAACATTGATAATGATAAGTAATGAAGATCAGCTTTTCTAATGAGGTAAACTACAAAAAAATTGGATAAAATGCAAAATTCATCTTCTTAGAGGTGTCATTCCTCCCTCATTCCATGAGTTTAAATATCTTTTCAAATATTTAAGAGCTACTTTGTACCTTTTATTTGTGAATTGTTTTCTTGTCTTTTCCCCATTTTCTACCAGGTTTTTGATTTTTTGTCCTCTAACTTTTTAGAGTTCCTTATACATTGGGGATATTATCCATTTGTGATAGGTGTTACAAAGATTTTCTTTCACTTTTTCACTTGTCTTTGATTTTGCTTATGGTATTTTGTCATTCATATGCTTTTAAAACTTTTTATATAGTCAAGTTTTTCTTTTTAAAAATTGCCTCTGGATTTTGAATATTAATTATGAAGTCTTTACCTACACAGAAGTTAAGTGGAATTCAGCTTTGATTTCTTTTAGTATGTGTATAGTTTAACTTATTTCATGTAGGTCCTTGGTCCTGTTGGAGTTTATTCTAGTGTAGGTGTAATTCTGTCCTCTTCCAAGTAGCTAACCATTTGTTCCAGAATAAATTATTAAATAATCTATTTTTGTCCCAGTGGTTTGAGATGCTACCATTATGATATCCTCAATTTTCATATGAACTTGGGTTTATTTCTGAGTTTTCTATACTATTCCATGGGTCTGTTTACTCATGTATCAGAAACACATTGTTTTGATTGTACATGTTTTATACTATTTTTTCAAATATCTGATAGGGCGGATTAACCCTTGTATCTTTTTTTTTTCTATTCTTGCATGTTTGTTTTACCATATGAACTTTATCACCAATGTGGATTTGACACAGTAGCTTGATTAGTGCAGTGAATATAAAACAATATATATACCATAATGTCCACTCATAATACATTAGTATCATCTTCCCTATGGAGAAGGAGACACAGAATCCCAAACGCAAGCAATTAGGAACTAATTATTTATAAGCAAGTAGAAAGTTAGGGAATGGTCTGATATGTTCCCCTAGTTTCTGCTTTGCTTATCAAATTACACCTTTTCCCTACCATTTAAGAATCTGTTTTTATAGAAATGATAATAGTATGTTACTGTTAAGACAAAAATCATGAAATCTACAAGCAAAAAAGACAAAACATTTTTGCATAAGAGGATGGAACAAAGTGCCAGCTGATTTGATTGCTGTTACATGTCTGTTATTTATTTCATCATCAGTTTCGTCTTGTCCTGCCTCTCTCTATTGGTGTTCCAGCAAGAACTTACTTCTGTGAGCAAGATAGTGACTAAGCTTAAAGTCACTATGACTTTGACTAATTTACTTCTGTGAGCAAGACAGTAACTTAGCTCAGAGTCAGACACTCCATTGTAATGATCACTATTTGCCTCCTAATTCCTTACTTGCCAGGGTTTGGAAAACATTTAAACCAGTAATTATGGGGAGATTATGGCTTCACTTTTCCTGCTTCCTCAGACTGCAACTTACATGGAATGCATTTTATTTTAGGGGAAAATATTTAGTTTATTCTCTTTTGTTTTACCTGTATAAAATAATTTAACATTTTTGTAGCTTTCTTCTTGGTTGTACCAACCCAGAGCTGGGAATTCTAAGGAAAGTCAAGTTGACAGTGATGAAAAAGATGATTTGAAAAACAAGTAAAAATTATTATTTTTCTCTACCTTCATCCTTCTTAACTTCCTTCAGTCTTAACGCTTTTAGATGTTTCAAACCTATGGGCAGTGGCTGACCAGTATTTGGGAAGGAAAAAGCGAGTTCTTTGAAACTAATCTACCAAGAGACATGGCCTTTTCTTTTCTTTTTTTTTTTTTTTTTTTTGTGGTATGCGGGCCTTCCTCTATTGTGGCCTCTCCCGTTGCGGAGCACCCTCCCACTGTTGTGGCCTCTCCCGTTGCGGAGCACAGGCTCCGGACGCGCAGGCTCAGAGGCCATGGCTCACAGGCCCGGCCGCTCCGCGGCATGTGGGATCCCCTCCCATACCGGGGCGCGAACCTGGTTCCCCTGCATCGGCAGGCGGACGCGCAACCACTGCGCCACCAGGGAAGCCCTCTTTTCTTTTTTAAATCACAAAATGCCACAAACATTAATTTGTTAGGTTATGAGAAAGGAAATTGAGATATTTTTACTAACTCCAACTCCAAGTATATATTGATGACAGGCCAATTCATTGTGTTCAACGTCAGAATCTAATTCTATATTTTTCAATGTGATTTTAATTTCAGAAAGAAGAGGCTATTAATAATAAACTTCCATGAAAAATTAAAGAGACAAAGCCTATGTATTTGAAACAGATGGAAAACCTGAAATAACCCTCCCAAATTCTACAGTCTCCTTTCATTTTTCTAACAACTTATTTATTAAATATTCACACGAGACTTTTTTCGTTACATCTTAAATTATTAATGAAAAATAAGAACCAGTGACATTCAGTTGCAAATTCAGCTTTATTTCTTACCTTTTAAAAGTTATTCTTTTTTTCTCCTTATGTGGGTCCTCTTTTATTTACTCTTTTATTGAACAATTCAGTTTTTACATAATAGTTTTATTAGGATAGTCTTCACAAACTATAAAATTTACCCTTTTAAAATGTACAACTTGGTGGTTTAAGTATATTCACAGAGTTATGCAATCATCACCCCTAACTAAATGTTCTAAAAAATGTTTTAGAAGACTTTCGTCACTCCAGAAAGAAGCCCCACATCCATTAGCAGTCACTCCCCAGTTCTCCTTCACTCTCTTCTGTGGAAACCACTAATTTACTTTCTGTCACTGTAACTTTGCCTATTCTCTACTTTCCATATAAATGTATTTATGCAATACGTGGTCTTTGTGATTGATTTCTTTGATTTTGTTTTGATTGATTTCTTTGATAATGTTTTCAAGGTTCATCCATGTTGTAGCATGAATCAGTACTTCATTCCTCTTTATTGCCAAATCATATTCCATTGTATAGGTAAACCACATTTTGTTTACCGAATATTCAGTTACTGGACATTTGGGTTGAATACATTTTTTGATTATTACAAATCATGATATTATGAAAGTTAGTACACAAGATTTTTTGTGGATGTATGTTTTTATTTCTGTTCGGTATGTACCTAGGAATGTAAATGTTGGTTCATATGGTAACTCTACTATGTTTAAATTTTTGAGGAACTTCCAAAATGGTTTTCCAAAGCAGCTGCACCATTTTACATTCCTACCAGCATTGTAAGGGTTTAATTTCTTTGCATTCTCACCAATACTTGTTATTGTCTGTATTTTTAACTTTAGCTACCCTAGTGTATGTGGTATCTCCTTGTTCTTTTAATTTACATTTCCCTAAACACTAATGATGTTGGACATCTTCTAATGTGCTAATTGGCCATTTATATATCTTATTTGGAGGAAATGTTTATTCAGTGCTTGACCCTGTTTGTCAGCTATATTGTCCCCTTATCACTGAGCTGTAAGAGTTCTTAATACATTTTCTGAATACCAATCACTTAACAGATATATGACTTAGAAATATTTTCTCCCATTCTATGTGCTGTTTTTTCTTTATGGTATCCTCTGAAGAAAAAAAAAACCTTTTTAGATTATGAAGATGTCCAATTCTATTTTTTTCTTTTGTTGCTTTGTGCTTTTGATATTTTATCTAAGAAATTATTGTCTAACCCAAGGTCACAAAAGTTTACTACTTTCTTTCCCTATGATTTTTAGTTTTACTAAGATTTTTAGTTCTTACATTTGTGTCTATTATCTATTTTAAGTTAATTTTTGTGTATCTTTTGTGGTAGGAGTCCAACATTATTCTTTTGCATGTATATCAAGATGTCTCAGCACCATTTGTTGAGAATAGTATTGGTTTCTATTTTATTGTCTTTGCACCAGTGTTAAAAATCAATTGACTGTAAATGTAAGGGCTTATTCCTGGACTCTGAGTTTTTTTCCCATTCATCTGTATATCTGGGTTTATGTCAGTACCACTCAGTTTTAATTAATTTAGCTTTGTAGTAAGCTTAGAAATTGAGAATTATGAGTCCTTTAACTTTGTTCTTCTTTTCAAAAGTGGTTTTGGATATTTTAGATCACTTGCATTTTCATATAAATGTTAGGATAAGTTTGTTAATTTCTGCAAAGAAAAAAGCATCTGGGATTTTGACAGGGACTGCATTGAATCTGTAGATCAATTTGAGGTGTATTTCCATCCTAACATTTTAAATCTTCTCATTCATGAATATGGGCTATTGTTCCATTTATTTAGATCTTTAATTTCATTCAATAAATTTATTCCTAAGTATTTTATTATGTTCAATGTTCTTATAAATGGAATTGTTTTAGTTTCATTTTTGTATTATTCAGTGCTAATTCCAGTGATTTCTGATACCAGCTACTCAGAGTTGGGCCAAATTTCACAGGTTAAGGCACAGTCCTCTATGAGACTTCTTTCGCTTGAGACACCAGTCACAAGTTCGGTGGTCCCCAGACTATCCTCACTTTTGAGCAGCTAGCTATAAACTACAGGATTTCTACTTCCACCTCAGGTTTGCTAATTTGCTAGAATGACTCAGAATTCAGAGAAATGCTATACTTCTTATTATAACTCGATTATAGTCAAATGATGAAAATCAGAATCCAGCAAAACAGGAGACACATAGAGCAAGGTTCAGGAGGGTCCCAAATGCAAAGATTCATTGTGCTTTCCCCATGGAGTTAGGACATGTCAACCTCCCAGCACATCAGTGTGTGACAATATGCATAGTATTGCCAACCAGGGAAGCTCACCTGAGATTGGTGTCTAGAGTTTTTTATTGGGGTTTTATTACCTGGGCACAATTGATTGAATCATTTGCCATGGTTGAAGTAAATCACTAATGTCTTCCTGTTTCCTGAGGTTGGGTTGATATCACATGACTCAAAGCCTCAACCCTCTAACTGTATGGTTAGGCTTTCTGTCATGGCCAGTCCTCATCTTGAGCCATCTTGTTAGCTAAACTATTTAGGAGCCCACTGTGAGTCACTTCATGTGCATAAAATATCAGGGACCATGATAGTCTCCTATCACTTGGGAAATTTCAAGTATTTAGAGGTTACCTCTAAGAAACTGGGGATAAAGCCAGCCATATTCTTTATTGCACAGGACTAGCATATGGAAATAGAACTGATTTTTATATATTCATCTTAAATTCTCCAACCATATTGAATGTGTTTATTCATTGTAATGGTTTGTCTGTGTGTGCGTGTGTTTTCCTGAGGGTCTTTTTGTATACAAGATCATGCCATCTTCAAAGAAAGAGGATTTTGATTCTTTTGTTTTAATCTGGATATCTTTTATTTTTTTCTTGCCTAATTGCCTTTGTTTGAATCTCCTGTACAGTCTCAAACAGAAGTGGTGAAAATGGATATCCTTGCTTTGTTCCTGGTCATGGGGGAAGCTTTCATTTTTTTCACCATGAAGTATGGTTATCAGCAATGGGTTTTTCATAGACAGTGTTTATCACATGAAGAAGTTTCCTTATACTCCTACTTTGTTTAGTGCTTTTTAGTTATGAAAGGATATTGGATTTTGTCAAATGCTTTTGCTGAATATATTGATATGATCATGTGTTTTTTGTCCCTTATTATATTAATATGATGTATTACACTGACTGATTTCAGGATATTAAACCAACTGCACATTCCTAAAATAAATCCCACTTTGTCACAGTGTTTAATTCTTTAAAAATTTTTCTTATCATTTATAATTTACTTTGACACTTGATGCTTGATGAGTTTTTTGTTTGTTTTAATGTTCAATACTCTTGTGTATGTATAAAAAAGGAAAATATAAGGGAAATAAATCAGTTAACGTATTTCCCAACTTTTCACATTTAAACTCTGCCTCTTCTGTATCCTTTTGACTCAGAATCAATAATGTTTGTTTTCCCACGCATTAAATCCTCCATCCAACTAAAGTATCTGTTCTTCTGCCTCAGTTATTCTGCTATTGATTCCTTCTAGTGTATTTTTCATTTCAGTTATTATATTGTTCATCTCTGTTTGTTTGTTCTTTAATCCTTCTAGGTCTTTGTTAAACATTTCTTGCATCTTCTCGATCTTTGTCTCCAGTCTTTTTCCGAGGTCCTGAATCACCTTCACTATCATTATTCTGATTTTTTTTTTTTTCTGGAAGATTGCCTATCTCCACTTCATTTAGTTGTTTTTCTGGGGTTTTATCTTGTTCCTTCATCTGGTACATAGTCCCCTGCCTTTTCATTTTGTCTATCTTTCTGTTAATGTGGTTTTCATTCCACAGGCTGCAGGATTATAGTTCTTCTTGCTTCTGCTGTCTCCCCTCTGGTGGATGAGGCTATCTAAGAGGCTTCTGCAAGCTTCCTGATGGGAGGGACTGGTGGTGGGTAGAGCTGGGTGTTGCTCTGGTGGACAGAGCTCAGTATAACTTTAATCCACTTGTCTGCTGATGGGTGGGGCTGAAATCCCTCCCTGTTGGTTGTTTGGCCTCAGGCGACCTAGCACTGGAGCCTAACCAGCTCTTTGGTGAGGCTAATGGTGAACTCCAGGAGGGCTCATGCCAAGGAGTACTTCCCAGAACTTCTGCTATCAGTGTCCTTGTCCCCACGGTGAGCCACAGCCACACCCCCGCCTCTGCAGGAGACCCTCCAACACTAGCAGGTAGGTCTGGTTCAGTCTCCTATGGGATCACTGCTCCTTCCCCTGGATCCCAACGTGCACACTACTTTGTGTGTGCCCTCCAAGAGTGGAGTCTCTGTTTCCCCCAGACCTGTTGACATCCTGCAATCAAATCCCACTAGCCTTCAAAGTCTGATTCTCTGGGAATTCCTCTTCTCGTTGCCGGACCCCCAGGTTGGGAAGCCTGATGTGAGGCTCAGAACCTTCACTCCAGTGGATGGACTTCAGTGGTATAATTGTTCTCCATTTTGTGACTCACCCACCCAGCAGTTATGGGATTTGATTTTATTGTGATTGCACGCCTCCTACCATCTCCTTGTAGCTTCCACGCATTAAATCCTCCATCCAACTAAAGTATCTGTTCTTCTGCCTCAGTTATTCTGCTATTGATTCCTTCTAGTGTATTTTTCATTTCAGTTATTATATTGTTCATCTCTGTTTGTTTGTTCTTTAATCCTTCTAGGTCTTTGTTAAACATTTCTTGCATCTTCTCGATCTTTGTCTCCAGTCTTTTTCCGAGGTCCTGAATCACCTTCACTATCATTATTCTGATTTTTTTTTTTTTCTGGAAGATTGCCTATCTCCACTTCATTTAGTTGTTTTTCTGGGGTTTTATCTTGTTCCTTCATCTGGTACATAGTCCCCTGCCTTTTCATTTTGTCTATCTTTCTGTTAATGTGGTTTTCATTCCACAGGCTGCAGGATTATAGTTCTTCTTGCTTCTGCTGTCTCCCCTCTGGTGGATGAGGCTATCTAAGAGGCTTCTGCAAGCTTCCTGATGGGAGGGACTGGTGGTGGGTAGAGCTGGGTGTTGCTCTGGTGGACAGAGCTCAGTATAACTTTAATCCACTTGTCTGCTGATGGGTGGGGCTGAAATCCCTCCCTGTTGGTTGTTTGGCCTCAGGCGACCTAGCACTGGAGCCTAACCAGCTCTTTGGTGAGGCTAATGGTGAACTCCAGGAGGGCTCATGCCAAGGAGTACTTCCCAGAACTTCTGCTATCAGTGTCCTTGTCCCCACGGTGAGCCACAGCCACACCCCCGCCTCTGCAGGAGACCCTCCAACACTAGCAGGTAGGTCTGGTTCAGTCTCCTATGGGATCACTGCTCCTTCCCCTGGATCCCAACGTGCACACTACTTTGTGTGTGCCCTCCAAGAGTGGAGTCTCTGTTTCCCCCAGACCTGTTGACATCCTGCAATCAAATCCCACTAGCCTTCAAAGTCTGATTCTCTGGGAATTCCTCTTCTCGTTGCCGGACCCCCAGGTTGGGAAGCCTGATGTGAGGCTCAGAACCTTCACTCCAGTGGATGGACTTCAGTGGTATAATTGTTCTCCATTTTGTGACTCACCCACCCAGCAGTTATGGGATTTGATTTTATTGTGATTGCACGCCTCCTACCATCTCCTTGTAGCTTCTCATTTGTCTTTGGATATGGGGTATCTTTTTTGGTGAGTTCCAGTGTCTTCCTGTCAATGATTGTTCAGCAGTTACTTGTGATTCTGGTGCTCTCGCAAGAGGGAGCGAGTGTGCATCCTTCTACTCTGCCATCTTGAACTAATCTCCCTGTTCAGCTGATTCTTATGTAGATTTCCATATGCTTCTCCTGTTTTCATCACACCTGCTCCCTCATTTTCAAAGGTATTTAGTGCCGCCTTTCCTAAGGCTTTCTTGGGGTCTAGAGTATCGATCATTTGGTTTCTGTGCTTTTGTTTTCTATGCCCATCTATTTTCTAGCATCTGAAATGTATTTCTGCCTTCTCTTCTGTACTTACTGTTCATGTGAGTTTCCACTTTTCTTATTCCTCAACCACAACTTTATTGGAACTTTGGAGGGAGTGGAGATAAACCTGAGTTTCTTTTTATTTATTTTCCCCCAACTTTATAAGGAATAATTGACAAATATAATTGCATATATTTAAAGTATACAATGTGAGGAATTGACATACATTATGGAATGGTTACTGAGTTATATTTATATCTGATGGCCTCAGAGGCACTGAAAGTACTTCAACAAGGTGACCAACAGAAGAGATTCTGAGCCAAGGGGATTCCACTGGTTTCCTGATTTTCACATTGGAATGTTCCTGTTGTGAAACAGTAGGGCTTAGTGTTCAGAGCATGGACTCTCCAACTTACTATGTAACCTCTGAGCATAAGTTGCCTTGGAATGAAAATAGATATAATAATCGTATCTATCTGTTAAGGTTCTTTTGATGGCTAAATGACTTAATGCCTATAAAAGCACTTAAGACAGTGCCAGCCACAAAATAATCATTCGATATGTATTGGTGTTTATTACCATTACCACAATGCCCCGAAAACAGCAGTTATGTCTATCGTCAAGCAATCCTGTGGTAGAAACTCTAGGTAGAGTCATGAGATTCACTGTCATTTGTACTGTGAAGTTTTAAACACTCAGACCATCTCACCTGGTTTTATTTGGTGCCTAATTTTCTCATATCCATAGTTACACATTTAAGTAACAGCAATGGGGGAACGATATATAGTCAATTTTCTTTCCATTTAATTTGTTTCTAATCAGTTCACTATGTATCTATTGACTATGCAAAGCATTGAGTTAGGTATATTGGAGGACAGAAAGATATATAATAGGGACTATCTTCTAGGAGTATACATGGAATGATAACATAACAGGTGAAAACTATATTTCATAAAAGATTTAAGTTACATTTCATGGAGAAAATAGAAAAGATGGTTAAAGGTATATTGGATTCTTAAAATATAATTGAAAAACTGAGTCATAATATTTCTATTGAAATCATTCCTGAATTATTTAAATAAACCATTAACACCAGGGATGGGCTTGCCATGAAATGAATGGAACTTTAGAATTCAGGGACCCTCATTTACATGGGGCTCCTACAAGGCCCTATGAGGGGTTCCAAAAATGTGTTCACCAAGTCACATGTTTATATAAAATTTGGAGAAGTAAGATGGTTTAAAAACGGTCTCTTTAAACTCTGACTTACTTTTCGTCACTCTTGCCCTTGTGGCGGGTGGCGCTGGAGTGACTGTGAGGATTTTGGGACCTCTACAAAGGAGAACTTCAGTGGAGAATGTATTTCATTTGGGCTTAGTAGGATATATATTATGTGGTTCACAATCAATTCTGGTGTAGGAACAGATTCCAAAATACTTGCACATCTTGCTGCATGAACCCACTCTGTGAGGTGGCACAAGTGGTGAGTATCAGAGGGCCTGTTTATAGTATGAACATGCCCTACAGCTCTCAGTACAGGAAGTATCAGGATAATGGGAAGAAAAAGGTTTGAAAGGTGTGCAGCCAGGAGGCAGGTTGTGGAAATTTCTTCCAGTCATCAGTGTTGTAAAATTATAAGCAGTGCCTTCAATTTTCATGGAGTCTAGTCAAAACAATGCCACCTGTCAGGAATATACTCAATAATGCAGCAAACACCATTACCAACATACCTCAAATTTTTAAAGGAGAATTGTGCACGAAATTTAATTTATCAGAATTATTTTGTTTATAGGGCACACACCTGTCCTTCAAGGACCCAGGACACCAGAATGTGTCTATCTGTTGTACGCATCCCAAGGTATTGGGCTGTTTCTTAGCACATCTGATGCATCTTGCCCTGATGCAGTCTGGCATGTCCAGACAAATCACTGAGCAAAACTGCCACTAAGGCTACAAAACAGCCTGAAGAAACAAGTGTTCCAGTGACAAAACTCTTCATACCTGTTGATCAGTAAGTCAATGAATGCAACTGAAGAGTAATGCAATTACACAATTATGTAGCTCAATACATATGGAGTCACAACTTTTAAATGCCTTTGATTTCTGTGTATTCCTTGATTTCAGATTAATTTTGCATTTTTATACTTATTGACTGTACCAAAATTAAAGTATTATAGAGGTGTGGGAGGCAGTTAAGTAAAGTTTTTGTGTTATTTTGTGTGTGTATGTTTGTGGTATTTGTCAGCTTTTTAAAATTTGCAAGTTTTGTAATTTTTTTCATTTTCTAAATATATATTCACACATAAATTGTACATACTGCAACCTACAGCCTAGGGTCATGGCAAGGTTGACAAGATTTGTATAGGCACAGCCCTATAGCGCAATGCTTATCACACAAGGAGTTCTCAACAAGTCCTGGCCCTCAGTGTTATTTAAAAGTAAGCAGCAGCATGCCTGACACAGAGCAGGGTCTAAGACCTATCTTCTTCCTTTCTTCACCACTTTTAAAAACTTACTTAACTGCTGTGGAACCCAGTGGCTTCACTGAATTACAATAACTAGCAACCAACAATAAGCACTATGTGTCTTTTCATATTTTTCACCTCTAACGTGCCCAATAATGTGGATATGGCCCAGAACTTGTAGGCTGGAAAAGGAAAATATCATCCTAAATATCAGAATACTAGAATAGGAAGTATAACCTCAAAGCTTTACAGGAAGGTCAGAGGGAACACACACCCAAGAGCCGTATATACTTGAACAGAGTCGTCAAAAAATAAACAAACAAAAGAGGTAACCAATGTCCTATTATTTATTCACCATCTTGCTTTTTTCATTTTTTAAAGTTTTCCCCTTTCTTTTCTCTCTCCATACTAGTTCTAATATTCCCTTTATTATTCTTTTAAAATACGTGTACTATTTTTACCCCAGTTATTTTTGTCTATATTGTTACCATTTTATTTTTTTTTTTAATTCTGAATTGTGCTTTAATTTCCCCTATAGACACTTTTAGTTCTTCTCCATGTTGGGGTACTTAGGATATCCTTTGTAGTCTTTTTATTTTTCACTCCAACTCTTTCATACCTGCCTTTCCATTGCCCCCCTCTCATATGTAATGCCCCCATCTCTCACGCCATTCCAACTCTGCTTTCTAGCATCTTCGGCTGCACTGTTTCATAAAAACGCCCTGTAGGAAAAGGTAACTACTTTGCGAATTGCTAATCCCTAAAGCCAATGGGAAACTTTGGAATCTCCTATTAGTCTCAAGACTGAAATCCTACCTCAATCAGAGATAATTATTATACTAAGCAAGAGAATTTCAATAGTCTTCTCAAATTGATGCCAAAGATGCCACCTGCAATGCTGCTGCCTCATTCAGTTTTAGCCACTTTCAATTAACTGAACAGCATAGAGCACTCCCAAGGGACTAGGAGCAAACAAAATCCGAATTACAAACAAGCAGAGATAGCTGAAGCAATTAAGCCCTTGGTGGCTTAACTCCAGGGTGCCCAGAAGTCTTGTTCAAGGCCAAGGACCCAATTGCAGTAGGTGCTATATTAAATCAGTCCAGTCCCTGGAAGCAGCTAATAACTGATAAATTTGGGCTCTGCAGACATTATATAATTAATAAGAGAAAGAAGCGGGCAGGGGAACTTGTGGTCTGAATAATTTGATTTAGCACTCTCTACAGCCCACTTCCACAAGGTAATGTCCAAATCTGTACTTTACTTCGCAAACATGACCTCATTTACTTCCTAGCACAACACAATACTCTACTGTAAAATTGCATTATATATAATTCCTTAAGACCCCATCAGGTAATCTAAGCCAAGCAGCTCTTTAAATGAATTATATCACCAGCAGAACTAAGTGGGTCTCATTCATGGAACTGGACAAACGTAAAGAAGAGCCAGTGGCTGGGGGAGAGGCAGGGGAAGGAGAGCAGAAGCTGGAAAAACTAAACAGAAAAGGAAGCAAGGAAGTATGTGTGTGAGTGGTTGAAGTAATGGAGTGACTCTAAAAACACAGTCCCCAGAGTGAATCCCCATAGTGGTGCATATCTGATGATGGGGGTCAGAGAAGCAATTCAAAGGTGCTTACGTTCTGACTCAGCACTGGATTACAGAAGTCTCTGCCAAGCTTCTTCCAGGAGAAGGCAGATGCTAAGTCCTAGTTCCTCCTTCACTGCTTCCCCTCACTCTTCCCCCTCCCCTCCTATCATCACAGAGCAGCACAGAAGGAGAGTTCTGGGACTAAAGAGGCTTATCTGTACTAGCAGCTTATCTATGGCTAGCAGTAAACCTTGAAGTTAAAACTAAAGGAATTCTAGCCCTCCTGCCATTCCTCTTTTTTTCAAAGCTATTCCAATTCCTTCGGAGTTTCTTTTCCCAATTTATACACTCTGATCAATCAAACAAGCGATAAGTGCAAATTCAGGCCCTACTGTGCTCCAGAAACCATGCAAGACCTGAGGACATAAACATAAAGATACTCTCCCTGATACCAAAGAACTTACATCACTGTTGAGGATATAAAGCCTAAACATTAAAGGACCGAAAAGAGCTAGACATCAACTGGTGCATGTTGAATTACAGATGAGCAGGCTCTGAGTTCAAAGGACAAGAACTGAAGGGCTGGGTAGTTAGGCCCTTGAGGTGGAAGCAGAAACTGGATATGCTTTAATAGACAGAGTGGGGGAGGACAAAAAGTCAGAAAAGGCTCATGGCATGAGCAAAACCACTTGAAAAATAAGGCTGACCTCTGGAGGGAGTAAACCAGCCTGGTGTGAGGAATTCCCTAAGGTATTGATGGAAAATTGAAGGAAAATTCAACTCCACCTCTAGAAGCCTTTAGACATCAATCTAAAGAATTTGGACCGTTTTCTGCTAGATGTGGGGAAACAACAGTGTGTTTAAGGAAGGACTAGCTTGCTCAGTTGTTTGTTCATGAATACATGAAGGTACTGTGGACAAAACAACGTTGCCTGTCATTTCAGTAAACAACAAATGTTGCCCACCATCAAGCTATCAGCCACTGCAGCTGCCCCTGATGGTGTGCTCCAAGGGGAATTCAGGATGGAGGAAAACAGGATACCAGACCTGGAGAGTTAAAATGCAAATCAAAGGAATAACTTCAATGAACCCAGACTCTCACATCCTCCCATACATAGAAAAGCATGAAAATCCTTAACTTGAGATGTCTGGTTTTTGTTATTAGCATTAATCTTTTTGATATTTGACATTTTTGGTTTTGGGTTTTTGTTTTTTTGGGTTTTTTTTTTTTTTTTTTCAGAAAAAAACTCCCTTATATCCTGGCTTCTCCTATACCTCTTTGGAACAGTTCCTCAGAGCATCTGAGAGGCTGTTTCCTGGACTATAGTCCTCAGTTAGGTCCCCAAATAAAACATAACTCTCAACATTTAGGTTGTGCTTTTTTTTTTTCAATCGACAGTGTGCATGTGAAGGTATTTATTAATTTTCATTTATTCCCTACCTTACTTCTGCAAAAGATTTAGCTTTATAAGAACAGAAATCTATACCATTTGGAAAAACAAGTGGGTAAGAATATCAGAGGTAATTTTAAGGAGTAATACAAGAAACTAAACCTTTTGGGCAATAATTCATCTTTTCAAGTCAAAATTTCAAATGGAATGAAGATATGAGAATAGCAGATAAATTGGTAGTTAAGAACAGAGCACAGAAGTAGTTCTTAATATACACAATAATTATATAATAAATAATAAATATATTTTGAGTACATGCTATACATGTATAAATATTTCTATTGATATATTTATAATATCTTTATAAATAAATATTTAAGAATATAATCACAATAACCATCACAGAACTCAATATCCCTGGGTTTATCCCCATTCACCCCACAGGAACTCGAATTATGGAATTACCAGCAAGTGTCTTACATGCTCTTTATGGACCACTCCTCTGAGCAATAATACTGCATGAATTATGGACACCCCTTTATTTCAGGCACATCGATGGTGTGGGTGGTAGAAGCAGTGCCACAGATAATAGTGATGCACGACAGAGATATGTGATCACTGCCGCCCAGTTCTGTCTGTATTTGGGTAGCCAAAGTGATGAGGGCATATTGTCCGCATGGAGGGCCTTGGTATGCATCCTACTAAAGGAATCAGTGCTGCACACAATCACTGCAGACAGCCCTAGCACATCTGTTTCAGGAACATTATGCAATAAATGAGCTACAGAGACGATACTGAAAAAGCCTTTGGTTTTCAATCTTTCATTTATTGCAGCCCAACCAAAAGCCAATCACCATGAGCCAACCAAAAGACAATCTGAGCAACAGACTTGTTATATGCAGAGTTGCCCCTTCTTCTTAACTATTGGGTCATTGTCTTTGATCCATTGGGGTCTCTTCTCTCTCTCCCTTTAGAAGTTAGTGATAAAGAAGAATTGCCCTCCCACGTGATAGTGCCTTGGCAGCTCCTCCCATTAGACTTCATGGAAGCCCAGACACAGCTCAGAATTAAGCTGACATCTTGCTATGAAAGGAAAGCTGGACCAAAGTAGAAGTATACACATTTCAAAATTCTGAAACTAGAGGAGGGTGACTTTATAAGCTTGAGGAATATAGTCATGAAGCAAATAATTATAGATGATTGCACAGGGATGTAAACTTTCTGTCACATTCTCTCCTCTTTCCCAACATTAAAAACAAAAAATAACACAAGTCCAAAATGGAGTTGCTTAAGCTAAGATCCACATCACCAAACCAAGACTTAATTACAATTTCAGCTCTCCCAGAAATGGAAACTTAAGCCAGTCAATCAGGAATCACCTGATCAGCACTAGTTAGGTCATCTGCCTGACAGACCCTTGTCATCACCTAAAGGAAAGTCACTTTGCAATAATCAACCCACTTTTAGTCAATACAATTTCCTTGTTCCCACTCCCTTCTGCCTATAATAGTCTTCAATCTTCTACAGCTCCTCAGAGCTCCTTTCTATCTGCTACACTGAATGCTGCCCAATTTGAATTGTTTTTTTTGCTCAAGTAAACTTTTAAAAATTTTAGTATGCCCCAGTTTATCTTTTAACAGTACTGGTGTCAGAAGAGGGAAGTGAAGGAGACCCAGGAGCAAAAAGCAACCAGGCATTAGGTGCCTGTTGGAACCCTTGAGCTTGCTGCTTGCCTGCTGCTTTCTTGCTGCTTCTAGAGGTCACTTGTGGGTAAATCCCTCTCAGAACCTAGCATCACAGATTTTGTATCATGAACTTTCAGACTTTATTTGAGCATTTCTTTTCCTGGATTGGGTCCAGAAACCTGCCAGAGTCAGACTCGGTCTGGATTAGACTGGGTCCTGCTTAAACTGGACAGGTCCAGTGTGAGGCCTTGGGTGAATAAAATTTTGTTTTAAGGGTGAACAAGCAGATTAACTTTACCAAAGATAATCCTGAATTACAGTAGCCACAGTGGGGAACTTTTAACCTAGATAAGCTTATCCATTTAGGAGGCGCCCTGGAGAAAAAGAGGTCTCAGTCAAGCACTCACCGTAAAGGATAGAGGGAAAATTATTTTTCCTCTTCTAGAGTTTCTGGTGACCAGGATGAGACCCACTGTGACACTCTATACACTCCAGACCCTGCAGATAGGATCCTGGGAAAACTGGTAGAAGCCAGCAGGAGTGAGAATCCTTCCCAAAGTCAGCTCCTTCAGATCTCTATCTGTAGTGTCCGGTCAAAAGAGGAAGGTAAAATTTCACATTCCTTCCTTTTCAAATTCAGATTGTCAGGACAAACATTTTTAAAAATTAGATCTGTGAATTGTGACTCATGAATTTGCTTTCAGGTACCCACTGGTTGTTGATCCTTTTTCTTTCAGGGACAGCTATTACCTTTCTTGTTTGTCTTATTCTGTGTCCTGAGAACTTGGCTTGGCAACTGTCAAGTTGGGGGGCCCCCAAAATATGGCTAGACAGAAGTGTGAACCGCACCTCATTTATGACTAGATATGGCTGGACAGAAATATGGTCTGCATTCCATTTGTGGCTAGAGTCCCACCAACTGTTGCCAGCTCTCAGGGGAATTGTTAAAGTCTTTCTTTTGGTTATCTTTGGAAGTAGCTCTGGATCTTGGGAGAGCAGTATCTTTTGCACCATCTTTGGAGATGCTTCCTATGTCCCAAGGGTTGTTCAATACTGCCGGGAATATTTACTGTTTGTCCCAGTTGAAACCTGACAAGATATTTGAAAGGATTTTTTTTTAAAGTATCTCTATGATCAGAAGTTGAACAAATTGGAAGCTGATATTCAGAGCCTGATAGAAATCTGGTTTTTAGGTCTTCTCTCCTAGGCTAAAATGAAACTATGTATCCAGAGAGAAAAACAAAAACATTGTGAAGCCTTTGTGGAAGGATTTATTAAAACATTTCAAAGACACACAGGTCTAAATCTAGAACATAAGACTCTTTTGACTTCCCTCTTAGTTGAAGAGCTCCCTGATATATTTTTTTTTTAAAAAAGAAGCAAATTGAAGATAATGTAGTTGAATGGGTGGGGCAGCCTCCATATCACTCAGATTGCACTCAATTCTTTGAGGAATTAAAAAAACAACTGTACTTGTCTTACAAATCTAGTGTTTAAAAGAACAGAAGTGTGGCTAGAGAAACAATTCAGGGCCCACCTGTCCTCTTTCTACCAATTCCAAAACCTCCGCTACACATCTTGAAAAACTTCATATTGTAAAAGATCTAGACTTCAGAAACAAAAGTTCTACTTAGTGGAACTTGCATTCTTTCTCTGTGCCTTTTGAGATTAAGTATTCTATCTAGTCTTCTCCAGGAAACAAGGTAATTCTTATCACAAAAAGGAAAAAGAAAAAGCTATATTGAAAAACAGGCCTATGAAAAATCTTAAAAGTCTCTTCCACAAATATTGCTAAGAAGCCTTGGTCATCTGAGCAGGTAACCTTAACTTATTCCATCTACCAGAAACACAATTGTTTTATAAACTCGTGAGTTGTGCATTATTGTACGTGTCTTGTCACTAAAATTTTAAAACAAGAGCTATAAGAGCTCTGTGTCTGTCTGTATGTTTATGTATGTATGTTATAAATGTGTGATTTTTTTCCTACCTCTGGATGGTTTTTCAAAAACTAATGTGTAAAGAGCTCAATTTAATTGACTTAAAGACAAACAAGTGTTCCTATAAATTAACTATACTCTCAGAAGCATCGAAACTAACAAGTTTTTCAAGTTCAAATGATCTAGCATAATCTTCAGTAAATAAAAGCTAATTTAAGTTTGTTGGTTTAATTAAAACAGGCATGTCTTACAGTTAACAGCATTAAATAAAATACCTTTATTCTACTTCGCTTTACTAAAGTCAAATAAGCTTATGTTATCTCTGTTACAGAATTTAACAGCAAGAAAGATAAAATGATGGTTAGCTATTTAATGTTTCATGAAATTTTTATAAGTAATCAAAACACAATTGTTAAGAACAAGCAAATTAAATGTAAGTAAGAAAAGTTTATGAGTTTTTCAACAATTGTTATGCTTTAGGGTATGTCTACTTAAAAACAGTTCCCCATATTTTCTTGGTAATTTAAAACCTTAAATTTATACTGAAATAAATTAAATGATGAATATTCACTGAATATCTAGATCATTTCCAAGTAAGATAAAATACTGAAGTATTAATTATTGAACATAGGCTTATACACATTTGGCTTCCTTTTACAGAGGAACTAAAGATATTTGGATCTAATAAGAAGACTTTTTTTTTACCTCACTGAAAAATTTACTATAAGGAAGACTATACTTCCAGAATTATAAGATATATTTATAAATTTACCAATCCACAGAATGCTACTGTGACAGACAATCCATAATTGCTTACTTCTTAGTTTTCACTAGGAATTAAGGACTCTAAGGGTTAAGAATTCTAATTAATGTATGTAATTTAAGCTGTTTGGAAAAAAATCAGGGTAAAGAAAAAAACTGTGTATAAAAAGTAGGTAAGGAAAGTAAAATGACTGATTGCTCCAGAATGAGAAAAAGGAAAAATCATAGAACAAATCTAAATGAATATTAACCCCTGAAAAAACTAATGAAAAAGAAATAAACAATTTACTAGATAAAGAATTCAAAAAGTAGTAATAAGAATGTTAACTGAACTAGGGAAAAATTGATGAACACAGTGGCAATTTTAACAAAGAACTAGAAAAGATAAAAAGGAATCAGTCAGAACTGAATAATACGATAACTGAAATAAAAGACACTAGAAGGAATGAACAGCAGACTAAGCAATACAGAAGAACACACAAGTGATCTGGAATATAGAACAATGGAAATAACCATATCAGAATAGCAAAATGAAGAATAAATTTTTAAAACTGAAAACAGTTTAAGGGATCTTTAAGATAACTTCAAGCGTACCAAAATTCACCTTATAGGGGATCCAGAAAAAGAGTCAGATAAAATGGTGGAAAATATATTTTATGAAATTAAATGAAAACTGAAAATTTCACAAGCCTGGAGAAGGAAACAGGTGTCCAGGTATTGAAAGCACAGAGGGTCTCAGAGAAGATGAACTCAAACAATCCCACATTAAGGAATAACATAATTAAAATGGCAAAAATTTAAGGTAAAGAAAGAGGAAATTCTAAAGGCAGCAAGAGAAAAACAAGGGAACCCCCATAAGGCTATCAGCTGATTTTTCTGCAGAAACTTTGCAGGTCAGAAGGGAGTAGCTTGATAAATATTAAGTAATGAAAGGGAAAAACCTGCAACCTAGGATACTCTACCCAGCAAGATTATCATTTAGAACTGAGGAGAGATAAAAAACTTCTCAGACAAGCAAAAACTAAAAGAGTTTTCAATACCAAACCAACCTTAAAAGAAATTTAAAGGGCTTTCTCTAAGTGTAAAAGAAGGCTATGACAAGAAGTTAGTATCTATAGGAAATGAAAAATCCCACTGGTAAAGGAAAATATATAGTAAAGACTGAGGATCAACCACTTAAATAAGCTAGTATGAAGATTAAAAGACAAAAAATTATAAAGTCAAGAAAAACTACAAGAATCAGTTAAGTAAACTTGAGGATGTAAAATATGACATCAAAAACACAAAGTGTGGGGAAAGTGAGTAAAAACTGTAGATCTTTTAGACTGTGTGTAAACTTAAAGGACTACCTGTTTAAAACAAATAGATATAGTTATAAGTCATCATATATGAACCACATAAATGGTAACCATAAATCAAAAGCCTACAATAGATACACAAAAATAAGAGGGAAAGTAACACAAGCATACTAAAAGAAATCATCAAACTACAAGGGAAAAAACTAAAATAAGAAGAAAAGAAAAGGGAAGAACTTAAAAACAACTGGAAAACAAGTAGTAAAATGGCAATAAGTAAATACCTATCAATCATTACTTTAAATGTCAATGGACTAAATGCTCCAATCAAGAGACAGAGGGTGGCTGACTGAATAAAAAACAAAACCCATCTATATGCTACTTACAGGAGACTCACTTCAGAACTAAAGACACACAGAAACTGAAAGAAAGGGGATGAATTAAGGTATTTCATGCAAATGGAAATGATAAGGAAGTGGAGGTACCAACACTCAAATCAGACAAAATAGGCTTTTTAAAAAGTCAGTAACAAAAGACAAAGAAGGGCATTATATAATGATAAAGAGATCAGTGCAAGAAGAAGATATGATACTCGTCAACATATATGCATCCCACATAGGTGCACCTAAATATATAAAGCAAATGTTAACAGACATAAAGGGAGAAATTGACAACAATACAATAATAGTAGGGGACTTTAACACCCCACTTACATCAGTATAAAGATCATCCAGACAGAAATTCAATAAGTCAACAGTAGTATTAAATAACACAACAGATTAATTTGACTTAGATACCTACAGGACATTCCATCCAAAAACACCAGAAAACACATTCTTTTCAAGTACACATAGAACATTCTCCAAGACAAATCACATGCTAGACAACAAAACAAGTCTTAAAAAATGTAACAAGTTAGAAATTATATTAAGCATGTTTTATGACCACAGCAGTATGAAACTAGGAATCAATTACAGGGAAAAAAAATGGAAAAAGTACAAACACATGGAGGCTAAACAACACACTACAAAAAAACAATGGGTGAATGAAGAAATCAAAAAATATCTCAAGACAAGTGAAAATGGAAACACAACACTCCAAAATCTATGTAATGCAATAAAAGCAGTTTTAAGAAGGAAGTTTATAGTGATACAGGAACAAAATTGACAAACCTCTGGCCAAGCTCACCAAGAAGAAAAGAGGACCCAAATAAACAAAATAAGAAATGAAAGAGGAGAAAAAAAAGAAAAACGGATACCAAAGAGATACAAAAATATCATAAGAGAATACTATGAACACTTAAATGCCAAAAAATTGGACAAACTAGAAGAAATGGACAAATTTCAAGAAACCAACACCCTTCCAAGAGTGAATTAGGAAGAAACAGACAATGTGAAAAAACTGATCACTAGTAGTGAAATTGAATTTATAATTTAAAAAATCCCAGCAAACAAAAGTCCAGGAACAGATAGATGGCTTCACTGGGGAATTCTACCAAACGTATAAAGAAGAGCTAATACCTATCTTTATCAAACTACTCCAAAAATTGAGACAGACGGAACACTCCCAAATTCATTCTACAAGTTCACCATTACCCTGATACCAAAATCAGACAAACATAATAAAAAAGAGAAAATTACAGGCCAATCTCTGATGAATCTAGAAGCCAAAATCCTCAAGAAAATATTAGCAAATCAAATTCAAAAATATATAAAAAGAATCATGCACCACGATCAAGTGTGATTTATTCTAGGAAAGCAACAATGGTTCAATATTTACAAATCAATCAGTGTGGTACACCATATTAGCAAAAGGAAGGATAAAAATCACATGATCATCTCAATAGATTCAGAGAAAGCATTTGACAAAATTCAACATCCACTCATGATAAAAAACTCCCATCAAAGTGAGTATAAGAGGGAAGGTATTGCAACATAATGAAAGCCATTTATGACAAACCTACAGCTAACACCATACTCAACAGTAAAAGCTGAAAACTTTTCCCCTAAAATCAGAAACAAGGCAATGATGTCCCTCTCACCACTTCTATTTAACATACTACTGGATGTCCTAGCCACAGTAATCAGGCAAGAAAAAGAAATAAAATGTACAACTTGAAAGGGAAGTAGTAAAACTTTCACTATTTGCTGATGACACAACACACTATATATAATACCCTAATGTCTCCACCAAAAAATTCTAGAAGTAAGAAATGAATTCAGTAAAGTTGCAGGATACAAGATTAGCATACAGATATCTGTTCCTTTTCTATAAACTAAAAATGAACTCTCAGAAAGATAAATTAAGGAAACAGTCCTGGTTATGATCACAACAAAAAGAATAAAATACCTAGGAATAAACTTAACCAAGGATATGAAAGACCTATACTCTGAAAAGTCTAAACACTGATGAAAAATTTGAAAATGATATAAAGAAATGGAAAGGTAGCCCATATAGTTGTATTGGAAGAGTTAATATTGTTAAAATGGCCATACTACACAAAGATATCTACATATTTAATGCAATCCCTATCAAAATACCCATGACATTTTTCACAGAACTAGAACCAAATAATCCGAAACTTCACATGGAACCATGAAAGACCCCGAATTGCCAAACAATCCTGAGATAAAAGAACAAAGCTGGAGGTATCACACTCCCCGATTTCAAACTATAGTACAAAGCTACACTAATAAAAACTATATGGTCCTGGAACAAAAAAAGACATATAGATAAATGGAACAGAATGGAGGGCCCAGAAATAAACCCACACTTATGGTTGATTAATCTACAATCAAGGAGGCAAGAATATACAATGCAGAAAAGACAGACTTTTTAATAAGTGGTGCTCAGAAAACTGGACAGCGACATGTAAAACAATGAAATTAGAACATTTCTTTGCCATATACAAAGTAAACTCAAAACGGATTAAAGACCTGAATTTAAGCTAGAAAACATGGGAGAACTTCAAGATGGTGGAGGAGTAAGACGTGGAGAGCACCTTCTTCCCCACAAATACATCAGAAATACATCTACATGTGGAAAAGCTCCTACAGAACACCTACTGAAGGCTGGCAGAAGACCTCAGACTTCCCAAAAGGCAAGAAACTCCCCACATACCTGGGTAGGGCAAAAGAAAAAACAGAGACAAAAGAATAGAGATGGGACCTGCACCTCGAGGAGGGAGCTGTGAAGGAGGAAAAGTTTCCACACACTAGGAGGTCCATTCACTGGTGGAGATGGGAGATGGGTGGGGGGAAGCTTCAGAGCCACAAAGGAGAGCGCAGAAACACGGATGCAAAAGGCAAAGCAGAGAGATTCCTGCACAGAGGATCGGTGCCAACCAGCACTCACCAGCATTAAAGGCTTGTCTGCTCACCTGCCGGGGCGGGTAGGGGCTAGGAGCTGAGGCTCCAGCTTCGGATGTCAAATCCCAGAGAAAGGACGGGGGTTGGCTGCGTGAACACAGCCTGAAAGAGGCTAGTGTGTGACAGCTAGCTCGGAGGGAGTCTGGGAAAAACTCTGGACCTGCCTAAGAGGCGAGAGACCATTGTTTTGGGGTGCACGAGGAGAGGTGATGCAGAGCACCACCTAAGCAAGCTCCAGATATGGGCGCGAGCCGCGGCTATCAGTGCAGACAACAGAGACGGGCATGGAACGCTAAGACTGCTGCTGCAGCCACCAAGAAGCCTGTGTGCAAGCACAGGTCACTATCCATACCTCCCCTCTTGGGAGCCTGTGCAGCCTGCCACTGCCAGGGTCCCGTGATGCAGGGACAACTGCTCTGGGAGAACACATGGTGTGCCTCAGGCTATTGCAACATCCCTCTGGCCTCTGCCGCCACAGGCTCATCCTGCATTCCGAAACCTTCCCTCCCCACTGCCTGAGTGAGCGAGAGGCTCCTAATCAGCTGCTCCTTTAAGCCCGTCCTGTCTGGGCAGGAACAGACTCCCTTAGGCAACCTACATGGAGAGGCAGGGCCAATCCAAAGGTGAATCCCAGAAGCTAACAAAGAAGAGAAAGGGAAATTTCTCCCAGCAGCATCAAGAGCAGTGGATTAAATATCCACAAGCAACTTGATTTACCCTGCATCTGTGGAATACCTGAATAGACAATGAAACATCCCAAAATTAAGGTGGTGGAATTTGAGAGCAACTGTAGACTTGGAGTATGCTATATGTGACTGACTGGTTTCTGGTTTTATGTTTATCTTAGTTTAGTATTTAGAGTTTATTATCTTTGGTGGATGTGTTTATTGATTGGTTGCTCTTTTCCTTTTTTATATATAAAGATATATAGTTTTTTTTTCTTTTTCTTTTTGTGAATGTGTATGTGTATGCTTCTTTGTGCGATTTTGTCTGTATGGCTTTGCAAACAACAGGAGCACAAAACATGCAGCCTGCAAAAAGGAGACGCCAAACACAGTAAGTTAAGCAAAATGAGAAGACAGAGAAACACATAGCAGATGAAGAAGCAAGGTAAAAACCCACCAGACCAAACAAATGAAGAAGAAATAGGCAGTCTATCCGAAAATGAATTCAGAGTAATGATAGTAAAGATGATCCAAAATCTTGGAAATAGAATGGAGAAAATACAAGAAATGTTTAACAAGGATTTAGAAGAATTAAAGAGCAAACAAACAATGATGAACACCACAATAAATGAAATGAAAAATTCTCTAGAAGGAATCAAT
>NC_041214.2:95786016-95787986 GCF_002837175.3 Physeter macrocephalus | reverse complement strand
GTATGCTTCTTTGTGCGATTTTGTCTGTATAGCTTTGCTTTTACCATTTCTCCTACGGTTCTGTCTGTCCGTTTTGTTTGTTTTTTAGTATAGTTTTTAGCACTTGTTATCATTGGTAGATTTGTTTTTTGGTTTGGTTGCTCTCTTCTTTTGAAAGCTTTGACTTAGCGTCCCACCCCCTCCTGCTGACCCCCACCCCCCTTGCCCCTACCCTGCCCATAGCAGTTGCCCGGCATGCTCCCGGTGAGATGCGGAACATGGTGCTCCGAGCGATGTAGCACCCAAGGAGGAGAAGCAGGTGAGGCACAGCCGCTGCACTGACAGCCAGCAACGAGACCATTACAAAGCTTTGAGCTAAATGAAAGAGTGCTTACAACCCACTGAACCAAGCTTAGCTACTGGGGGCAGACACAAAAAACAACGGAATTACGAACCTGCAGCCTGTGGAAAGGAGATCCCAAACACAGTAAGTTAAGCAAAATGGGAAGACAGAGAAATATGCAGCACATGAAGGAGCAAGGTAGAAAGCCACCAGACCAAACAAATGAAGAGGACACAGGCAGTCTACCTGAAAAAGAATTCAGAGTAATGATAGTAAAGATGATCCAAAATCTTGGAACTAGACTGGAGATAATACAAGAAACGTTTAACAAGGACCTAGAAGAACGAAAGAGCAAACAAACCATGATAACACCATCTATTGTGAACACCACAATAAATGAAATGAAAAATTCTCTAGAAGGAATCAATAGCAGAATAACTGAGGTAGAAGAACGGATAAGTGACCTGGAAGATAAAATAGTGGAAATAACTACTGCAGAGCAGAAAAAAGAAAAAAGAATGAAAATAATTGACGACAGTCTTAGAGACCTCTGGGACAATATTAAATGTACCAACATTCCAATTATAGGGGTTCCAGAAGAAGAAGAGAAAAAGAAAGGGACTGAGAAAATATGTAAAGGGATTACGGTTAAAAACTGCCCTAATATGGGAAACGAAATAGTCAGTGAAGTCCCGGAAGCACAGAGAATCCCATACAGGATAAATCCAAGGAGAAAAATGCCAAGTCACATATTAATCAAATTATCAAAAATGAAATACAAAGAAAAAAATATTAAAAGCAGCAAGGGAAAACAACAAATAACATACAAGGGAATCCCGATAAGGTTAACAGCTGATCTTTCAGCAGAAACTCTGCAAGCAGTGCTGGACACCCTATGCCAAACAACTAGCAAGACAGGAACACAACCCCACCCATTAGCAAAGAGGCTGTCTAAAATCATAATAAGGTCACAGACACCCCAAAACACAACACCGGATGCGGTCCTGCCCACCAGAAAGACAAGATACAGCCTCATCCACCAGAATACACGCACTACTCCCCTGCACCAGGAAGCCCACACAACTCACTGAATGAACCTTACCCACTGGGGGAAGACACCAAAAACAACAGGAACACAAAACATGCAGCCTGCAAAAAGGAGACGCCAAACACAGTAAGTTAAGCAAAATGAGAAGACAGAGAAACACATAGCAGATGAAGAAGCAAGGTAAAAACCCACCAGACCAAACAAATGAAGAAGAAATAGGCAGTCTATCCGAAAATGAATTCAGAGTAATGATAGTAAAGATGATCCAAAATCTTGGAAATAGAATGGAGAAAATACAAGAAATGTTTAACAAGGATTTAGAAGAATTAAAGAGCAAACAAACAATGATGAACACCACAATAAATGAAATGAAAAATTCTCTAGAAGGAATCAATAGCAGAATAACTGAGGTAGAAGAACGGATAAGTGACCTGGAAGATAAAATAGTGGAAATAACTACTGCAGAGCAGAAAAAAGAAAAAAGAATGAAAATAATTGACGACAGTCTTAGAGACCTCTGGGACAATATTAAATGTACCAACATTCCAATTATAGGGGTTCCAGAAGAAGAAGAGAAAAAGAAAGGGACTGAGAAAATAT
>NC_041214.2:95784504-95785182 GCF_002837175.3 Physeter macrocephalus | reverse complement strand
AAAAAGCTGGAGTAGCAATTCTCATATCAGAAAAAATAGACTTTAAAATAAAGACTATTACAAGAGACAAAGAAGGACACTACATTATGATCAAGGGATCAATCCAAGAGAAGACAGAGCAACTGTCAATATTTATACACCCACCATAGGAGCACCTCAATACATAAGGCAAACGCTAACAACCATAAAAGAGGAAATCAACAGTAACACAATCATAGTAGGGGACTTCAACACCTCACTTTCACCAATGTAGAGATAATCCAAAATGAAAATAAATAAGGAAACACAAGCTTTAAATGATACATTAAACAAGATGGACTTAATTGATATTTATAGGACATTCCATCCAAAAACAAAACAATACACTTTTTTCTCAAGTGCTCATGGAAAATTCTCCAGGATAGATCATATCGTGGGTCACAGATCAAGCCTTGGTAAATTTAAGAAAACTAAAATCATATCAAGTATCTTTTCTGACCACAATGCTATGAAAATAGATATCAATTACAGGAAACAAACTGTAAAAAATACAAACACATGGAGGCTAAACAATGCATTACTCAATGACCAAAGATCACAGAAGAAATCAAAGATGAAATAAAGAAATACCTAGAAACAAATGAGAATGAAAACACGATGATCCAAAACCTATGGAATGCAGCAAAAGCAGTTCTAAAA
>NC_041214.2:95781267-95783677 GCF_002837175.3 Physeter macrocephalus | reverse complement strand
AAATCCCAGGACCAGATGGCTTCACAGGCGAATTCTATCAAACATTTACAGAAGAGCTAACACCTATTCTTCTCAAAGTCTTCCAAGATATAGCAGAGGGAGGAACACTCCCAAACTCATTCTACAAGGCCACCATCACCCTGAAACTAAAACCAGACAAAGATGTCATAAAAAAAGAAAACAACAGGCCAACATCACTGATGAACATAGATGCAAAAATCCTCAACAAAATACTAGCAAAGAGAATCCAACAGCACATTAAAAGGATCATACTCCATGATCAAGTGGGATTTATCCCAGGAATGTAAGGATTCTTCAGTGTATGCAAATCAATCAATGTGATAAAACATATTAACAAATTGAGGAGAAAAACCATAAGGTCATCTCAATAGATGCAGAAAAAGCTTTTGACAAAATTCAACACCCATTTATGATAAAAACCCCCCAAAAAGTAGACAGAGGGAACCTACCTCAGCATAATAAAGGCCTTATATGACAAACCCATAGCAAACATCATGCTCAATGGTGAAAAGCTGAAACCTTTTCCTCTAAGATCAGGAACAAGACAAGGTTGTCCACTCTCACCACTAGTAATGAACACAGTTTTGGAAATTTTAGCCACAGCAGTCAAAGAAGAAAAAGAAATAAAAGGAATACAAATGAGAAAAGGAGAAGTAAAGCTGTCACTCTTTGCAGATGACATACTATACACAGAGAATCCTAAAGATGCTATCAGAAAACTACTAGAGCTAATCAATTAATTTGTGAAGCCCCTTCTCCTATCAGTGGACCACCAGGGTTTATCTGGGTAATAAAATGATAGTAGGCCTTTTTGTCATCTTCTTTTTATAATTTATACATTTAAATTTCAGTTAACATTTAAAATTATCCAATCAGAATGACAGGCATTTCCAGAAGTATCAGTTTTTTGGTTTTTGTTTTTTAGCGGTACGCGGGCCTCTCACCGCTGTGGCCCCTCCCGTTGCGGAGCACAGGCTCCGGACGCGCAGGCTTAGCGGCCATGGCTCACGGGCCCAGCTGCTCCGCGGCATGTGGGATCTTCCCGGACCGGGGCACGAACCTGTGTCCCCTGCATCGGTAGGCGGACTCTCAACCACTGCACCTCCAGGGAAGCCCGAGTTTTTTAATCCTCACCCTTGTACAAATGTGAAAACTGAGGCTCAGTATAGCTGTCAAGGAATTTTCCTAAATCACTGAACCTGTAAATTTGGGACCTAAGTCTAAATCAGTTTCTCATTTTATCTTGGCTAACTTCCTAAAATTCTGTTTAGGGACATGGGGAGGGGGAATGGTAATCTGGGACGAAGTGAGACAGTGGCATGGACATACATACACTACCAAATGTAAAATAGATAGCTGGTGGGAAGCAGCCAAATAGAACAGGGAGATCAGCTCAGGGCTTTGTGACCACCTAGAGGGGTGGGATAGGGAGGGAGTGAGGGAGACGCAAAAAGGAGCGGATATGGAGATATATATGTATATGTATAGCTGATTCACTTTGTAATAAAGCAGAAACTAACACACCATTGTAAAGCAATTATACTCCAATAAATACGTTAAAAAATAAATAAAATTAAGTGAATATACTTAAAAAAATAAATAAATTAGAAGACTAGAAACCATAAGACACATAGAAGAAACATAGGCAGAACATTCTTAGATAAAAATTGCAGCAATATTTTTTTGGATCTGTCTCCTAAGGCAAAGGAAACAAAAGCAAAAAAAAAAAAAAAAAACAAAGGTGACCTAGTTAAAACTTCAAAGCTTTTCACAGCAAAGGAATCCATCAAGCAAATAAAAGGACAACCTATCAAAAATATTTGCAAATAATATGATCAATAAGAAGTTAATATCCAAAATTTATAAAAAGCTCATATAACTCAATATCAAAAAAATAAAGAACACAATTTAAAAATGCACCAAAGACCTGAATAGAAATTTATCAAAAGAACATATACAAATGGGCAATGGGTACATGAAAAAATGCTCAACATCACTAATCATCAGAGAAATGAAATCAATCCCTATCAAACTACCAGTGGCATTTTTCACAGAACTAGGACAAAAAAATTTCACAATTTGTGTGGAAACACAAAAAACCCCGAATGGCCAAAGCAATCTTGAGAAAGAAAAATGGAGCGAGAGGAATCAGGCTCTCAGACTTCAGACTATACTACAAAGCTACACTAATCAAGACAGTATGGTACTGGCACAAAAACAGAAATATAGATCAATGGAACAGGATAGAAACCCCAGAGATAAACCCTCACACATATGGTCACCTTATTTTTGATAAAGGAGGCAAGAATATACAGTGGAGAAAAGACAGTCTCTTCAATATGTGGTGCTGGGAAATCTGGACAGCTACATGTAAAAGAATGAAATTATA
>NC_041214.2:95762990-95780468 GCF_002837175.3 Physeter macrocephalus | reverse complement strand
GGTACATGAAAAAATGCTCAACATCACTAATCATCAGAGAAATGCAAATCAAAACCATAATGAGATATCACTTCATACCTCTCAAAATGTCCATCTTTAAAAAGTCTACAAATAGAAAATGTTGGTGATGCTTGTGAAGAAAAGGGAATCCTATTACACTGGTAGGATTGCAAATTGGTGCAGCCAGGATGGAAAACAGAATGGAGATTCTGCCAAAAATCTAAAAATAGAATTAGCATATGATCTGGCAATTCCACTCCTGGATATACATCCAGAAAAAACAAAAATACTAATTCAAAAAGATAAATGCACCCCAATGTTCAGAGCAGTACTATTTACAATAGTCAAGATATGGAAGCAGTCCAAGTGTCCAACAACAGATGAATGTAAAACGAAGTGGTATATATATATACACATGGAATACTACTCAGCTGTACAAAAGAATGAAACTCTGCCATTTGCAACAATGTGGATGGATCTCGAGTGTATTATTCTTAGTGAAATATGTCATACAGAGAAAGACAAGAACTCTATGTTATCACTTATATATGGAATGTATAAAATAAACTACAGGAATGTACATAGAGAAATAGACTCACAGATGTAAAGAACAAACCAGTGGTTACCAGTGGGAAGAGGGAAAGGTGGGGAGGCAAACAGGGATATGGAATTAAGAGACAGAAACTACTATGCAACAGGGATATATTGTACAATACATGGAAATGTAGCTATTATTTTGTAATAACTTTAAATGGAGTATAATCTATAAAATTATTGAATCACTATTTTGTACACCTGAAACTAATACATTTAAGTCATCGACATGTCAAGTAAAACATAATAATAAAATGCATAACTACAGAAAAAAAAAAAGAATATGAACCTCTTATCATGACCTATAAATACCACAAAGTAATTCAGCAAAATATATCATGACCTGTGAATACCATGCAGAGATTCAGAAAACAACTGGGAGAAGTCCAAAGCAGTAGCTGGGAGTAGCATCTGTGAGAGTAGATCACATCTCTCTGTTAGAGTCTGACTAAAAAGGGGGGAATTGTTAAAAAGAAGATAATAGGCCCAAAACAGAGTTGCTTATGCTAAGCCCCATGTCACCAAACCAAAACTTAACAGCTCTCCAGAAACAGAAACTTACACCAGTCAAACAGGAATCACCTGATCAGCTCTAGTTAGATAGTTTTCATGACAGACTCCTGCCATCTTCTAAAGGAAAGTGTGCAATAACCAATCTGCTTTTTGCCTGGTATAACTTCCTTGTTCCTGCTACCCTCTGCCTATAAAAGTTTTTCATCTTTTACAGCTCCTCAGAACTCCTTTCTATCTGCTAGATTGGATGCTGCTGGATTCAAATCAATTTTTGCTTAAATAGACTCAAATGTTTTCATATGCCTCAGTTTATCTTTTAACACTAATGACTATAAAAAAGAAAAATCCTGCTGAATCTGGAGCCCCAAATCATGGTGCCTGTACTCCAAGTCAGTGTGGATAATGACACTAGTTTAGTAAACCTAATATTAGCTAAAAAGAAGCATACTAAGACTTCTCGTTTCTGGTATCCCATATAAGAAGCTTGGAAGTTGCCATTCTGTCCTAACAACAAATAAATTGAACAGAATGAAAAATTAACAAATATTCTTGGATCCTTAAGAGAGGGAAGGACCCGGGGCAAACTGCTATCCCCAAGATTGAAGAGACAGACGGGTGAATACCAGGAGGCATGGCTTACCAGAGCAGAGACTCATGAGCTGAATCCACCACAGGAACCAGTGCTGGGATAGGAAAGTTTTAACCGTAAATGACAAAATTGCTGGAGGCTCAGTGCAGACAACTCTGAGAGTTAAAAACTCCAAGGGACCCAGTGTAGTGCAGGGAAGGACACAATACTGTGAGATGTACCTCCAGGAGCTCTACCAGGTTCCCACAGTAAATATCAGAGAAAAATCCCATCCTGCTTTGCAGGGGGAGGAGAAAAGGAATCATTTGAGATACTCCAGAGCACTCCGTTTTTCTTAACGAGGCCTGCCCTCAGGAGAAACTAGTTAAACAAAGCCTTACCTGCTGGGGAAGGGAAAAACCCAACTCCTGTCCCACCTACTGGGGGAGAAAAAAATTGAGAAACTCCTGTGAATTTCCTTGGCCAGAAGCACACGGTTGCGAAAAGACTGAGACCTTATGATAGAATATAGAACCCTTCCCCTCCCCCACACTTCACCACCATTTTATTAAAGACCTATTTGCAACAATTCCTTTTATTCAGTACATACGTATGATTATCAAGAAAAAATTATATACAGAATTTGAAGAGAAGAAGATCAGAAAATACAAAGAACCTTTGGTAAGAAAACAAACGATCCATTTAAAAAATAAGCCAAAGACCTTCAGCCATTTGACCAAAGGAAATATTCCCATGGCAAATAAGCATATGAAAAGATGCTCCACATCATTTCCATAAGAGAAATGCAAATGAAAACAATGATGGAATACCATTATACATTTATTAGAATGACCAAAATCTGAAATACTGACAACACTAAATGTTGGCAAGGATGTGGAGCAACAGGGACTCTCATATATTGCTGGTGGGAATGCAAAATGGTACAGTCACTTTGGAGGACATGTGGAGATTTCTTAAAAAACTAAGCATACTCTAACCGTATGATCCAGCAATCATACTCTTTGGTCCTGACACAAGGGAGTTAAATACTTATGTCCACACTAAAACTGGCACACATACATTTGTAGCAGCTTTTTTCACAATTGCCAAAACTTGGAATCAGCCAATATGTCCCTCAGTAAATATAAATGGATAAACTGTGGTACACCTAGACATTGGAATATTAAAAGAAATGAGCTACCAAGCCAGAAAAAGAAGTGGAGGAGACTTAAATACATATTACTAAGTGAAATAAGTCAATCTGGAAAGGCTACATACTTATGTTTCCAACTATATGACATTCTGGAAAAGGCAAAACTGGAGAAAGTAAAAAGATCAGTGATTGCCAGGGCAAGGAGTGGGGAGATGAACAGGCAGAGTACAGAGGATTTTTAGGGCAGTGAAAATATTCTGTATAATACAATGAGGGATATATGTCATTATACATTTGTCCAAACCCATGGGATGTACAACACCAAGAGTAAACCTTAAGGTAAACTATGGACTTTGGGTGATTATGGTGTGTCAGTGTAGGTTCATCCTTGACAAAAAATGTCCACTCTGGTGAGTGATGTTAATAATGGGGGACTTTGTGCATCTGTGGAAACAGGGACTTTTGGGAAATCTCTGTACCTTCCTTTCAATTTTGTTATAAACCTAAAGCTTCTCTAAAACATAAAGTCTTTTAAAAATAACCATATTAAGAAATTTATATCAGTAATTAGAATTTTCCATACATTTTAGGAGTGGAAGAAGTCCACAAAATCCTAGAAAAGCTCACATTTATATATTACCTCCTCTAGTGATGACTAAGGATAAAAAGTGATTTTGTCTGAGCTCAATTCCAGGTAAAATATTTCCCTGTTAATATCTTCTACCCCAAATCAATGACATTTGTAGATTCCACCCTTACAGTAGTGATTCCAATCAATCAGCCTTTCTTTTTTCCTGTACATAGAACTCTCATGTTAGCACCTGTGAAATTTTCCTTTAATCAGTCTGTCATGGCTGTGTCTCTCTGATCAAAAAATGAATATTCTGCCTGGTGTCGAAAGCAGATCTCTGCCAATGTCAGTCATCCTCTTTCTTCTCTCATTTCTTCAGATGCTTTTCTGCCTACTTTCTCTAAAGCCGATTCCTCTCTGTTTTGCACTTTTCTACAGTTTCTAATAGTCCTTAAGTATTTCTGGAGTGTCCTTCTTTAGGGTTCTCAAATATGGCTATGTAAGTATCTCATCCTGGATGACCATATCATACTAAGGACATCACTTCCAAAGAAAAGACACATATTTCCTGAATTTCCAGTTTTTCAGGGTACAAAATAGATTTTTCAGAATTACCTTTTTTTTTTTTTTTGCTTTATGTTAGTCATGTATCATATTACCCAGGGAGGAGTCCATTTTGAAGAGCAAAATTAATCTTAGCTTAACTCTTCCCTCAAAAGTTTAAGTCTTCCCTGTCCCTGTTAAAGTAGAGATAGAAGAAAGAGGTGGTGGGTACCACACAGACCCAGCAGGCAAAAGTACCCAGAGAGAGGCAGCTTGAGGGACCAGCAAGCAGGGATGAAAACTATTCCTGGATATGAAAGACTGTGGCAGTTATTTTGCAGAGCATATTAACAGGAAGCAAAAGATCATTAGAAATCAATTAGCAAGAACACTGCTATTTCATATGCAAACTCAGGCAGTAATAAACATTCTGACACAGTTTATATGAAAGCACTTATACAAAGAAGTGGTCATTTCCATATCGAATATTAATGGAGCAGAAGAAGAGGCTTAGCCAAGCCTGAGGGCAAGAGAGAAGATTCAAAAGATCCCAAAAAGGATGGATTTCCTTGGCAACACTAACAGCTAACTAATTGTATCAAGTCCTAACAAGAAAGAATTGGGAATTCATGTCAGAATTTCTCTTTCTATTGTTCTGCGATTGGAGCCATTATTGGTCAGATATTTGAAAAAATAATTTAAATGAGCAGGCATTAAAATAATGATGCATATGTATTTTATACACTTTGTTTTCATTTAAAACATATAAAGGCACATATAAATATAATATTTTTACATAGGACCACAGCTGATAACATTATGGGTCACAATTCTTTCATTAACCACAGCCATAGGCATTGTCTATTTTTTCCCATTTCAGTGCCTTTAAAGTGAAACAGGAACTTAAATATACTACTTGTAAAGCAACATGAATGCAAAATCCTTCCAGAGTTTACACCTCTTTTCTTTTGTCTCACTCTCCTTTATCAAGTCTTACCTAAGCATTTAACTTAGCTTTTATAGAATCAACAACAGCCTCTTTCTTTTCACACTTATACTTCATTGGTTTAAGTGTTATTTAATTAAATTGCTACAGTTTAATGAAAGTAAAACAACTAACAAGTTTAGGAATAAACACAATTGATCTTTGATCAGCACACAAATTGACAGGTGGAAAAGATGTGCCTGAGACTCTACACACACCAGACAGGACACAGCAGCTGTAAACATCAAGCTGGCCATTGGCACTATTCAGTGTGTTTCACCAAAAGAATACAGAATTTCAGTTAATTTGGAGCTGACTGAGTACAAGTTGGTATCTATTATGTTTGGCATAAAATTTTCTTCATCTAACTTCATAGTAAAGAATGTAAATCTTTGCTTATATTTTGATGAAGTTTCAGCCCTATTCAGGTAACCCATGTTTTCCTGGGCCACACTACCTATAAAAGGAACATAATACAAGTAAAAAAATGGGGTTACTCTGGCTCAGCCTCACCAACTGAGTTATTGGATGGTAAGCCCCATTTTATTCCTCTTGACTCTGGAAATCCCAGAAGGTTACTAGAGTATCTTACCCATAAATACAGCCTTCCTGAATCCCATGTGGGATTCTTCTTCTCTACTACCCCTAGTGATAGCTGGGAGGGTCCAGGACCACTGGAGGAGGTAGGGTAGATACCCCGGCCACCCTACACTCCTACTCTACTCAGCATGAGCCATTTCCTGCTCCTGGCACTGATGGCCATGCTCGTGAGACTCTGCACTCCCTGCATTATATCTGATTTCACATCCTTCAACAGCCAACTTGAGGGAGGAGGGAAAAGCCAATGAATGCCCTTCAATCCTGAGCCTTATGTATCATGAAGCTGAAGATGCTTGAGTTTTAGGTCTCCTCGTTTGCACCATCTCTTTCAAGGCCATGTACCTATTTTGGGATGCTTTTCTTAAAGAACTCCCCTCCAAATGATGTGTCAGACAGTGCTTCAACCAATTCCTTTCATTCTAATTTATTTATTACGCATCCAGCAGTTCTACCTTGATATCTTAGCATCTCACAGAGATTAGAATAGTATGTTTTTAAATTTTAATATCACCTGGCACAGGTCTCAGAGGAGAATGGTGGGACCGAAAATAATATGAGCAATCCTCAGGTCTCCTCAAAACATCCCTTCCGCTCCCATCTGTGAAGGCTCATCAGCTTCACATGGGGTTGGCCAGCTTCGACTTTCTTGCCTCACCCCAGAGTGAGTTTCTTCCCTTGAAGCTATTTGGTCTCTAAATCATACAGAATCTTTTGGTGGACTTTCCTTCCTTTTTTCATCCATGATCATCAGTGAGCATGACATATTTTCATCGATTTAGCTCAGACTGTGGTGACTCACTCTTCTCTATCAACCCTTTTGTATTCTTTACAAAGGCTCGAGTGAAAGAACTCCTCAAGGCATTGTTAGAGACAAATATAGGACCCAAGCTGGCAATTGTAGCAAGTTTTTGGTGCTTGAACAAGTATTGGAGAAAGCCAGAGTCGGATGGTAGTTAAAGCAGTAAAAACAGATTTTACTCAGTTTACTCAGAAACTATTGCAACAGGAGGAAAGAGACCTCAGTGTAGAAATGGGCTGAATTCTGAATACAACAAGAACAAGTGGGGATTTATAGCCAAGAAGCAGGTTGGGGGCAGGGAAGGAAGGTCAGTGGATGGAAAATTACTAAGAGGAAATATCAGGGACAGTCTAAAAGGATTCTTGTTGAAGGCAGGTCAGAGTGATCAGATATCACCTGGAGGGTGGAGAGAGATGAGGAAATTTGCTCAGATATTTAAGGTGAGGGATTCTCCTTAAATTACTTAGCAGGATTCTTGTAACAACTGGGTTTTTAAGGACAAGGCCCAGGGATGTAGCCTAGCTGGAAAAGGGCTCAAAGGACCTTCTTTAGAATTTGGTCAGGGAGAGAATCTCCGTCACAGGCAAACCTCATCTCCTCCCAAGCACTGCCTCAGACAGGCGTATTCCTTTCTAGGTGAGCTACAGATTGCATCTATAAACAGGCTATCCATAAAACCCACATATAAATCAATTATTGTTTCATCCTGAAGCTTCACTAATTTAGCAGCAATCAAATCAAGAAAGTCAAAGTAACACCTATAAGCAATCATGAAATTCTTTAGTTAATGCAAGATGAAGAAAGGAAATCATGTATCTAATTCAGATTCATCAGCGTTAAAACTTCTAAAAGCAGAGGGCTGGTCAGAACAAAGGGACACTTTAGGAAAAATGAGAGGGCCATGACCTGGAGAGGAGCAACTTTGGTTGCTGGTGAGAAGAGAGACATTTCCACAGGAAAAGCAGCTTCTCCACCTGGCTGACTTTATTACACTTCAAATGTCATGGACCCTAAAGTTGCTCCCAAATCAGTTAAGTGCATACATAAGAAATGAGAAACTATCAGGAAACGCTGGGCCTTGGTAGGATCATCAATAACTGGAAGATCTGGAGGTGACCTGTGCAGTCACATTGAAACAATTGTTATTTTCGAATTGCTTAGGAACTTTGCCAGTCACCAAAGGTAAACTAATAATGCCAAATAGCACAGCACTGAGATCCCTAAACCTCAGCTGTGAGGCGTCATGGAAGTATTTGCAAGGAAGCAGTGGCAGGCTTCACGGGAGGGGATGGGCTTGGTGCCACACAATGGGAAGGAGAGGGGCAACTGGATCACTGATGACCCTATAAGGCAGTGGTTCTTCACTGGGGGCAATTCTGCCTCCAGAGGACCATTTGGCAATGTCTGGAGATATGGTCACAACTGGGGGAAAGTTGCTAATTACATGTAATGAGTAGTTGGCCAGGAATACTGCTAAACATCCTATAATGCAGCTCCCACAACAAAGAAGTATTGGGCCCAAAATGTCAACAGGGCTGAAGTCAAGATATCCTGTTATATTGCTACTCAGGAGGAAAAAGCAACCCAGAGCCCTATATCGGTCTATCTCAGGTCATGACAGTAACCAACGATCTGCTCTAATCAAAGCCATCATTTGAGAGATAAAAGATGGATGCTTTCAAATATGACTACAAAGGATGGAAGCAAGTGGACAATAAAAAATATTTTACATTTCTAGATTTCCACTGGTTGGTGTAATTTTTTGTTCTGAAGCATTCACCCGTCGTGCTATCTGATGTTTTCCCCACTTCCTTCCTTTGACCTACCCCCGCCCCCCACTAACTTATAAGACCACATTAAGATGTACTGGAATATTATTCAGAATGCTTTGCAGTGTGGCTACCTGAGGTAGCTGTGACCATTCTAATCGCGGGGTAGAAGATAGCTTGTTTGATGCAGGAATAATTGATCAAGTTTTAAGAACTTAAAATCACCTCAAACACAGCATGAGATACTTAGGAACCTAAAATGATGGCAGCGTTATAAGACTTGTCCTTACATTGGCATTTCCCTCTTCCTTCACCTGTTCTGTAATTTTTAAATTTTTCTCCTGTAAGCATAAAATATATCTTGCCTACAAATCATACCATCTGATCCATGTTTTCCAAGCCCTGCTATTCTTCAGATTAAACCAAAGCAAATAACAAATAAGGTCTTGCAAAGTACAAACATTCTCTTTCCAGGATACTACTGTGAATGTCAGCTGCTCTCAGTCTCTCCCGGTGATCGCTGGGCATCCCCTAGACTATCACAAGTGCTCGTGTTCACTCTCGCCAACCTCCCGGTGTTACCCTGAGCCATGAGCATGCCCTGCTGAAGCAGCTCTCCTTGTGGCAAAAATGCCACAATGTAGCAAAACACTCCTGCATCTGCTGCCACAGTGATGGCAGTGACTCAGGCCCCGGGGTGGCAATGCTGAGTGGGGTCTTCTGCTAGAATGTCTTTTCCCACCTCTGTGTTATTTTCTACTATACCACACTAGTCTTTTCTCAAATGGACTATGTCTATTTATTCCTTGTGCCCCAGTCTACACCAACTGACTCGGAAGTCTCTGAGAACACGGTCAAGACTGCATTTTCTTGTGCTTCCCAGGTGATCCTTGTCCACATTAAAGTTTGAGAACACATGCTCCCAATACCTCACAGGATTTTTCATAAAGTCGTTTCACCATCTTTATTGAGGACCCTCTGTTTCAGGGACGGCTCTAACAGTGATGATGACGACGATGATGACAATAACAAGACAACACTAAGGCACAGAGATGAGGTATGTCACATGAAGTTACACACCTAGTAACTGGCTATACAATGATCAGAACCACTCTTAAGCCAAAGCCCAGGGCAGGAAAGTCAACCTGAATAAAAAGATACCCAGCTCCACTCACAACTACTCTCTAACAACAGGGTGTTTAACTGGACCAGACTCTTGCATCTCTATTAATTCATCCCTGTATGTGAGTCTTCACTCCTGACTCCCAAGAGCTCCCATTAGCTCTGTACACACGCTTATCTTTTCTGTATCCCAGAGGTGCCTATCTTGCTCCACTATCAGTCTGCACACCAACCCACATCCATTCTCATCACCCAACACCTGCAACCTACAAACATACGAATCCATAAGAGGTCAGATCATCTCATCCATTCGGCCTGCAATGCAAAATATACTTCTTTTGAGACAGGCCTTGCCTCTTAACATTGCATCCACATGTTTCGTTACATAAGCATGTGGATGCAATGAAGTAATTCAAGACTGACGTCAGATTGCCTGAACTAAGATCCCATTTCTTCCACTATCAAGCTATGGGACCTTGGGACTTAAACCTTTCTTTGTAAGTTTCCTCGACTTTATGTTTGGAATAATCAAAGTACCTAACTCATAGAATTGTGGTGAGAATTACATGATTTTTCTCATTTAACAGACACAGAACTATGTTTATCTCATTGAAAGTAACACGTAAGTGCCAGATAATACATTTAACTTTTTAAGCTGTAAATTTCACCAGGAAAAAAATAGCTTTTGTATGTTTTCATGCAACTCACTGAAAGAAATAACAGTACACAAATACACGTGTATATTTATATAACTAAAATAAGAGATGTGCAAAACAATAGTTACCATTTTATATGCATTGCTCTATAACTGCTCTTATACATTCTATTTCATTTTTAAAAAAGAAGATCCAAATTCATCTAATTAATTTCACAGTGCACTATTAGGCCCCAACACACAGTTTTAAAAACACTATACTTGACTGTATGTAAACTTCATAAAGGAAGTCACTACACCTGTTTTGTTTAACATTGTATCCCTGACTTCCTGGAACAAGATATGGCACATAATAGGTGCTTATTTATACATGGGTAGTGGATAAATTGGATAAATGAGTTCTCTTTTTACTAGCATTTAACATAGAAATAAGGAGAATCTATCTGTTCTTCTCTAGTGTTGATGTGTAAAGCTGTGAACCACAGAATCCTTCCTACTCAATTGTTTGATTGAGATTCTTAGGAAAAATGCTGAAAATCCTTAAAACATAAAGCTTTTCTAGAGGCTTATCCCAACAAAATTGGGCCTCAGTGGTAACACGGCAGCCAAAAATCTTACCTGGTTCATTAATTTGTGATTTTCTTAGAAGGATGGGAAATTCTTGTCATAACTTTTGTTGTTATCCTTAATTCAACTTTTTATTTCTATATAAACCATCGCATTTGGTATTATAGACATTCCCTGTTATCTGTAATTGCACACTTCCCTTAAGATGACTACGATGGTGAGAATTCCTTTTCATATAGATTTTTTACATATTTTTAAATTTACCAGTCAATGTAGCTCAGTTCAATCTTTTAGTTTCATTGGGAGCTGTATCTAGCAGATAAACTTGGAGAGATACTGCTAATGAAAGACATGCTAGTTTTTACTTTGTTACTATTTGATGAGTTTCCCTCCCTTGCCTTCTCTCCCATCCTCCCTCCAGGCAAACACACACTATAAAGCAAACTGTGAGAAATTCAGCACTAGGAGAAATGTAAGATACAGTAGGAAAGCTCATAGTTTATAAATATTGCAATGCCAGATTAACTGAACTAGCTACATTACACACTCTGTAGTAATATCTGTGTTTAAAAGTAATGATGTCAGGGGCTTCCCTGGTGGCGCAGTGGTTGCGCGTCCGCCTGCCGATGCAGGGGAGCCGGGTTCGCGCCCCGGTCCGGGAGGATCCCACGTGCCGCGGAGCGGCTAGGCCCGTGAGCCATGGCCGCTGAGCCTGCGCGTCCGGAGCCTGTGCTCCGCAACGGGAGAGGCCACGGCAGGGGGAGGCCCGCATACCACAAAAAAAAAAAAAAAAAAAAAAAAAGTAATGATGTCAGAGAGGTGATACTGTACAATAGGGAAGAAAACAGAAACAAATAAATAAACTGAAATTAAAACTCGAGTATCAGAATCACATAGATCAAGGTCCAAATCCTGCCCACTACTTTCTAGTTACTTTTCTTTTCTTCTTTTTTTCCTAGTTATTTTTCTTATCTAGTCTTATCTGAAAGATGGGGTTGATAGTTTCTACAACACAAGGTAGTTGTGAGGATACAGTGGGTTATTACATGTAAAAGAACTACTTTAGGGTCTTGGAAAATAGCAATCATCACCATAAAGGTTAGTTTCTTCTCCCTTGTCCCTGGCCTGGGGGTCTAAGACCTGGCCTACAGACCAGCTTATTCTCAAGTCACTTGCTGGTGAAGCTGAACCTCATTTCTAGAAATAATGATGCAGTTTATGACATTCAATTCAATAAACATTAAGCTCCTTCTGTATACAAATTTCTATGGCTACTTGTTATAGAAAATGGAGGAAAGAAATAAAATGAATGGAAATTGCTTCCTATTCTGAAGAAGCTTCAAATTTATTCAGGAAATAAGGATGTAATTAATTAACAAAATAAGTACAAGTAATAGGGCTACAAATGAGAAGCAATTAAATCTAATTTTGTTGAGGGAAGGGTGACCAATCCAAAAAGACCAGCCAGGAGACAGCCTTTGAACTGAGGTTAAAGAATGAGCAAGGTTTTTTTTAGGATGAGATGGTAGCAAGAGATTTCTAATCTAAAGCAATAACATGAGCAAAGGCCAGTAAAGCAACTAAGTGGTGATAGTCCAGGCAAGAAAGCATGAGAGCCGGGAAAAGGATAATGGCAATGGCAATGAGAATGGGAAAGGAGGAGAGGGGCACAGTTTCAGAGTTCAAACAAATAACTGCAAAATAGGACATGCTGCAGAGAACAGCAACTTGCTTGGCATTGATGTCTGTGGGGTGCTTCAGGTCATTACCTAAACCTATTTATTTATTAAAGCCTCTTCTTGCCAAGTAACCTTTTCCATTATCTAACTAGTTGGCTTGATAGTTTAAATAAGTTTCATAGACTGAAACTGCCCCCCCCCAAATTTTAATAGAGTTGATTACTGTTTCCCATTTCATTTTCTTCTTTGCTTTTTAAAAAATTTTCTTTAGGCAGTTCAAATCACATTGACCTTTTCTTTAATCCCAATATTGTATTATAACTTTATTTTTATTTAGTTATCCACATGCTCTGTATCTCCTAACATTACCACTTACCAGATTTCTCAGGAGGTCTATGAATCTGATTCAATTTCTTCCCAGATGTACGAGTTTACATTCTCCCAGTTTAATCTCATTTTGATTTCAGTCCATATTTGTAACCTTTTCAAGTTCCAGATAAGTAGTTTCTAAGTCAGTATCCATATTTACAACATGGCCTAATATAGCATCATTTCAAGATATATTAATGTGCCACTTACTCCTGCCGATATTAATTGAAGAGTTGAAAAAAATGGAAGCAGTGTCTTGCCCCATTGCATCCATGTCCTCTGTCCCCTTCACAATTTATCAAGTTGTTCAGTCTACTTTTTTGTGGATAACTTTTATTACTTATGACTTTTTGTTATCCAACTCATTTGAATTACTTTCCAAGAAAAATGAAATAAAATGTGGTTTATAGTCATCTAAAAATCAGGTTTCTGGTTTTTTTTCTTTCTTTTCATTTACTTGGAAGTCCTATTAAAAAAGCAGTCTTTCAAGGGGCTTCCCTGGTGGCGCAGTGATTAAGAATCCGCCTGCCAATGCAGGGGATGAGGGTTCGAGCCCTGGTCCAGGAAGATCCCACATGCCGCGGAACAACTAAGCCCGTGCGCCACAACTACTGAGCCTGTGCTCGGGAGCCCATGAGTCACAACTACTGAGCGTGCATGCCACAACTACTGAAGCCCATGTGCCTAGAGCTCATGCTCTGCAACAAGAGAAGCCACCACAATGAGAAGCCCACGTGCTGCAACGAAGAGTAGCCCCTTGCTCACCGCAACTAAAGAAAGCCCATGCGCAGTAACAAAGACCCAATGCAGCCAAAAATTAATTAATTGATTAAATTTTTAAAAAGCAGTCTTTCGAAATCTTTTTATGCCTTGGATATTCTTTACTGATGACTGTAGATGTTTCAGACAGACATGCAGAGGGAGCTCTACAGAAGAAGACCATATACTGCTGATCAAGGGACTCAAACCCGCTTGTATTTGATGAACATAGCTTGGCCCTGTGTCCATCCTTCTGATTGTGTTTTTTGTGTCCTCATTGTGCCCGTTATTATTGTGTTCTTACTGTGTCCATCTGTAACTTTGTTGCTTTTTAGATATTTGCATACTTTTTTCTGATTTACAATTAATTTTATTAAAAATATGTTTTTCTGGACAGAAATGTTATAATTGTATTAATTGAGGAGTTCAGATATACTAATAAGAAAAGATAATATAATAGATATATGAAAAGATAATTCACAAATGATGGATTACATCTAGTTGACAAACAATGGAAAAGGCATCAATAGCTTTAAAAACATGAGATATTATTTTTCAGCTAAGAAAGGGGAACATTTTTCAGTGACACTGTCTATTCCTGGGAAGAGTCTATAGATTCTGGTATACTCAAAATTAGATTCCACAGTAGAAATGAGAACAACTGTTTTGTAAACAACTTGGCACTTGGCATCACAATTTATTTTTAAAAATCATACTTTTTGTCAGTAATCTTACTTCTGAGACTCTAAGAATATAATATGGGGAAAATATGCAAGGAACATATTAATTATGCCTTTATATCAGTGAAAATGCTAAAACTACCTGAATGTCCAACAATAAGGTAATAATTATTTAAATTATAAAACATCCATTGAAAGAAATAGTATAAAAGTTATCAAAATTGATGTCAGTGAAGATTATAAACATGGCAAAATGTTAAGTTAAAATATAGTTTAAAGACACAAAATGGCAGGTTTAGTGCTACCACAAAATTACATAAAAAGAAAAAAAAATCTGCCTATATAATATTTTGAAGCTAATAAACATATTAAAATAACTCTGCAGGTTTAGGGATGGGTTTATTTTTGGGGGGGTGCTGATTTTTTTCCTCTATTTTCTACTTTTTCTCCATTGTGCTTATTTTTTATAATAGGAAAATTTAAAGTTGGTGAATATTTATCGGGCATTTACTATGTGCTGGGTACTGTGCAAGTTAGGCCTTGCAAACAAAGAGGTAAAGAAGACAGATGTGGCGTACCCTCACAGAGCTCGGGGTCATCAAGCTTTGGATATTCGGAGTCATTCTGGACTCATCTCTCTGTCTCTTTCATCACACCCCAAAGATAATCCATTAGGAAATGCTGTTTGACTTTAATTTCAAAATAATATCCAAAAGCCAGCCATTCCCCACTATCCTCACCGTAACATCCTAGTCTAAGTCACCATCATCTTCTGCCTGGGTTACTATAACAGCCTTGTGATAGAGAAAATCATGCCTCCCTCCCCAACAAGATGTCATGTCCTAATCCCCAGAACCTGACTATGTTACCATCTATGGCAAAAGACTTTGCAGATGTGATAAGGACCTTGAGAGGGCGAGATTATCCTGGACTGTCCAGGTGGGGGGGTGGTGGCTGATGTGATAACAAGGGTACTTAGTAAGTCACAGGGCCAGAGTCACAGAGATATAATGAAGAAAGCAGAGGTCAGAGTGACACAATTTCTGGAAGGAGGCCACAAGTCAAGGAGTGCAGGCAGCTTCTAGAAACTATAAAATGCAAGGGAACAGATTCTCCCCTGGAACCTCCAGATATGCAGTCTTACTGACTCAATTCCAGCCCAGTGAGACCCATTTCAGATTTCTGACCTCTGAGACTGTAAGATAATATATTTGTGCTTTTTTAAGCCACCATGTTTGTGGTAACTTGTTATTGGCAGCAGCAAGAAACTAACACCAGCCTCCTAATAGATTTCCTTGCTCTTACCCATGTTTCTCTGCAGTCTGTTCTCAATCTAACAGCCAGCGTGACCTTGCTAAAACCTAAGTCATGTTACTCCACTGCTTTTCCATTTCATTCAGAAGAAAAACCAAAGGCCTTACAATGATCTACAAGGTTTCACATGATTGATCTCCTTTTCTCCTTGACCTCATCCCTTAAAATTCTCACTTCCCTGATTCTGTTCCAGTCATACTGGCCTCCTTGGTGTTCCTCAAGGTCACCAGGGATACTCTTGCCATAGATCCCTTGCACGGGTAGTTTTCTCTACCTAGAATATCTTGTCCCCGAACACTCACTTGACTATTTCTCCTATTTTCCTCAGGCCTTTGTTCAAATGTCATCCACCAGTAAAAGCTGCTCCAACAACTCTATTTAATGATACAGCCTGAAGCCCTACCCCCAAAACTCCACTCTATTTTTCTCTTTTTTTTTACAGCACACACATCATATGTGTGTTATTTTGTTTGTTTTTTAGTTGCTACCCACTTCCTCATACACACACACACGCACGCACACATGAGCATGCGCACACACACACACACACACACTACTACACATACACACATTACACTAGAATATAAATTTCACAAGGACAGGGATTCAGTCTGTTTCATCTTCTGATATATCACAACTGCCAAAAATAGTGTCCAGCACATCACAGGTGCTCAAGTAATGACTGCTAGATAAATAAATAGATAATTTAAAAAATTAGCTCTTTCGATACAGATTTAATTTTCTCAAATGGAAAAATTTAAACAACGAAGTAATCACTTTGAAGAATTTATTCAATTCACTAAGAAAAACACTAAGCCCATTATAGGAAAATGGCAAATTTACAAAAGAAGATATACAACTAATTAACATACACTTGGGCAATAATTCAAACTCTGAAGTTTGTCAGTAGGGAACTTTTTTTTTGCTTATTCATGTCCCTATACAATAAAAAGCTATTAAGGACATTTTAAAGCCTATGATGCTTTTGAGTTTCTGACAAATAATTCAGGCTTATATGGAAAGACTGAGCCTTGTTCGTGGTCTATGAGCACTCTTGCATAAGCTTCTGGCTGGAGAGTTATTGTATTGTGCTTTCCTCCTTGTCTAGTTTTATGGCTTTAGGTAAGGGTTCCAGATCCTTCTTTGTTACACTTGGATGGGCTTTTGCTGCCCACCTTCAGAGGTGATTTGTAGCCCCAGTCAAGGAGTCAAACACCTATCTGCTGCCTCTGGATAAGTGAGCCCACTTCCGCTTTTCTCTTAGTTTTATTTTTTGTCTTATCTTGTTCATTCTCATCTCTGAAGTGTCACCAATACCATTAGAAGAATAACGAATACCATATAACATAATGTTATCAAAAGCTGCATGAATCTCATGCACTGCAGCAAGCTCTCCAGCGTTTATGACAGGTCCCAAGGCAGGTGCCTGAGAGATCACTCCACACATGATTTACTGATAAGCTTGATGACATGAGACGAGAACGGCTCCTCTCCATTCCAGAAGATAAAAACAATGGGTCCTTGGGCACGTGAGGATACATTCCACTTCAATCATCTGATTAGAATGCTGGTGTCTCTATTACGTCTATTTGGATCACTTTGTTATTAAGTCTAATTATAACAGAGACTGCTTTGTTTAGAGAAATAAACGATTCCGAACACTAAGTCTCTCTACTTTGAGGTCAAGTAATCTAGGACTGTGGACTATTTCCATTAACTCCCAGCATACGACCACAGCGATCACAACCTCCTCTTTGAGCACAAGGATGAGAATGTCTGATTGTTTATTCAACAATGAATGCAACTGAGTGCTCCAAATCTAATGACACCAAGAAGAATAAGAAGCAGTCTCTATGTTTAGAGTGCAGACTATGGTAGATGAGACCGAGAAGCTACGGCAATTTATAGATCAGCGTTAAACACAGAAGGAGAGATGCTTATGTGCTCCAGATACCACGGAGCAAAAAGAATATCCTGAGAAAACCATCATTCAAAAACAGTCATGTACCACAATGTTCACTGCAGCTCTATTTACAATAGCCAGAACATGGAAGCAACCTAAGTGTCCATCAACAGATGAATGGATAAAGAAGATGTGGCACATATACACAATGGAATATTACTCAGCCATAAAAAGAAACGAAATTGAGTTATTTGTAGTGAGGTGGATGGACCTAGAGTCTGTCATACAGAGTGAAGTAAGTCAGAAAGAGAAAGACAAATACCGTATGCTAACAC
>NC_041214.2:95724507-95762980 GCF_002837175.3 Physeter macrocephalus | reverse complement strand
CATAGCACAGGGAGATCAGCTCGGTGCTTTGTGACCACCTAGAGGGGTGGGATAGGGAGGGTGGGAGGGAGGGAGATGCAAGAGGGAAGAGATATGGGAACATGTGTATATGTATAACTGATTCACTTTGTTATAAAGCAGAAACTAACACACCATTGTAAAGCAATTATACTCCAATAAAGACGTTAAAAAAAAAAAGAAACAGCAAACGGTGTTCTAAATGGTGGAACAGAGCAGGGGGACAAGACAGAGGAAGTAGGAACTGAATCCTTCAGGGTAAGTCAAAGCTTGGCCATGGGATGAGCAATGAAAGAAAAGGAGATAAAAAGGGGAAGGAATTTAAGGAAGCTGAGCAAAAGCTGGGAGTGGGAGAAAATGTAGAACCAGACACATTCAGAGAACTGTGAGTAATTTGGTGTGGCTGGACTGTGGGGCAAAGAAAAGACATGGAAGAAGATGGGGCCAGACACCTGGGCAGATGCCACATTATGGAGGCGTATATACCCTATTAAGCATATATTTATTTTTTATCCAGAAAGTACTAGCTTTTTTCTTTCATTTTTCTACATCTTGGAATTTTCTTCTTGTTCATGTTGTATAAGACACACGGAGGATGGTACATAATGTTCAATCCAGAGATTTTATGTCTGAGCAGAATTTAATTTGTCCTTTCCAACCTTGAAGTATTTACTCGATTGTTCTTCAAAAATAGCTGCTTTGCTAATACATATTTGCTAATTATAGTAGTTGCAGATAAATAATACTTTGACTTGATGATTTGCAAATGTTCAAATTTTCTCCTTGCTCTTTTGCATTCTTTAGGTCAACAGTTGCTTTATTATTTCTTAATGTTTAGACTCGTGGGCTTTAGTTTTCTTCTTCAGGATAGATTTAAAAATGAGTTCACCCTAACAAAGTATTTTAATCGACATTAAATTTTATGTCCTACTCCATTTGTTAGCAGATATCTTTTAATGTGGATTTTCTTCTCCTCTAGCTAAACTGTATTTCTATGAGAAATGGGAGTGGTTTCCTATTAGTTATCTTTTTATTATTGCTTTATTTTGTTTGCCTAGCATTCACTCCTACAAATGCTTTATTGACCACTGAATCTGGTATAACAATGTACTGAGCTAGGTTTAGCCCCTTTTTATTCTAATCTTATCTCTGTGAGTAACTAGCCATTTGAGCCTAAGAAATTTACCTTTCTCCTCATCTGTAAAATGAGAGGGTTTGACTTGATCATGCCAAAATGACCTTCTAGCTGAGACATTTTATTCTTGTGGCTAAGCATTATTTATAGGATGGACCTCATTATGGTTCCTTCCTCCGCTTATCTCATCTTTACATTTCTTCACTCATAAGTCTTTCTACTTTGCTTGCTTTCTCTTCTGTCTATAGATTGAAACAGTTGAGGGGCCAAGACTGAGTCATCTGTTTCCTTAGGTCACCATGAGAAGCACTGCTGAAGGTTCTCAGCTTGTAAGAGGTATTCAGTGACACGTTGTCATGACAAAGGCATAGGAGGAGTACTTATCTATGCTTCTGTGCCCCTTGTTGTGTGCTTTAGATGTTACACTTTTAATTTTTATTCCAAAGGAAACAGTATGGTGTCCGTGATATTATAAAGCCTATGAGGGAATGTTCTGTTTCTAAGTCATCCAATCCTGCTGCTTCTATATCATCAACTCTAATATATCCAGGAAAGGCTGGCCCACCTTGACCGCAGTGTTAAACTCGCTTGGCCTACTGCTATGAACCAAATGGTTTGGCTTTAGACAATGTAGCCTGTGGTGCCGTTGAGCTAAGTCATGTACAAGTGGCAAAACAAAACATAGTGTGCATTCCAAATATCAACACTGTGGAGTTTAGATGACATCCTCATTAGATGGTCTTCATCTTTGCTTCCTTTAATCTGCTTCTCTCCCCCTCTTGTCTGCTAAATTTGATCTATCTATTTCAGGAACTACTGAGGCAGCAGCTTCTCCTTGCTATTCCCTGGGATAGTTTCATACTACATAATCAAAGTTTATTGTCTTTGTATCAAAGCATGTTCTCTGCTTTCTCAATATCAAGCCCCTCTTCCCCTTACTATCTCTCTGATTCACTGCTCAGCAATCTGGCCTCCTTTGTTGGGACCTGGGTATATTTCTGGGAATTGATTTGCCTTAAAGCCAGGCTTGCAGAGGACATAACGGACTGGGGTACAACCACCGCGGAGGAGAGCCTGCTGGAGGCAACTTCAGAAGACTCACAGGAAAGCAGCATCCTGAAAGCAGAGCATTTCTATTACGAGAAAAAGTATAATCCCCGAATTGTAAAGTGAGTAAATTTCGGCTTTGAGACAATTTTATCTGCATCTAGACCTGGAGATCTTTCTTCATGGCCCCACTCAAGTGACACCAAGCAGATATGTTGATCAATTTAAAAAATGAATAATCCCATGAATCTGGGATGGGGCATCCAGCAATGTTCCTTAATCGTAGAGATTAGATCTTCTGGACCAGAATTAGGAACACATGGCTTGACAAGGTAAATATCCTCCTGTGTTCAATCAGAAGACTGAAAAGCCAAGAAGTAAGCTAGCTCACAAACTGGATGAGAGCTGGAATTAGACATTCAGTTATTTAAGGTCTTTATTCACAGGGCTGGAAGTGGTTAAGGCAGAGCGCTGAGGTTAAACAAGAGAAGCATATCCAGAATGAGTCATTAAAAGCAGCCTACCCAAAAAGATTGCTTCCCAAGTTATAGAGAAAAGCTGTATATCAGGATGGCAAATGGAAAGTGGTCTGGATAAAACAAAGAGATGGGGTATACACGTGAGGTTGATTTTAATATGGTCATTTCACATATCAACCTGTATGAGCAGAGTCCATCTACAGCCTCTGCTTTAGGCTGGAGCAGGACAGGTTAGAAATCATGGAGTCAATGAACATCAACTTAGTAGTGGGCTTTGAAAGTATTTTGATTATTATACCCAAAACACTGAAATGATCTAATTCTGCCCTGTTGATCAGCATACACACTACTACCGCCGCCATGAGTTTAATAAGGGAGCAGCCAAGGGGAAATCATAGTGTTGCTTTCTTTACCAGCTGCACCAGTTCCAATAACTCCAACCCAGTTCACAGCACAATTCAAAACTGAGCTGGAGTATAAGGGCCTAAATGCCCAGCACCATTCTCAATCTTAATCTAGATTTTTTTTTTTTTTTTACCTTATTAGTCTTTGACTTGTTGCATGAAGAAAGACCAAAGAGGAGACTCTATAGGGCTGATCAACAGAATAGACTCTGGTTCTCTGTCCCCTTTGGGGACTGAAGGACTTATTCTTCCCACTACTGAGGGTGCTACCAACCGGCATCCCTTAGCTGTCAGGGCTCTCCAGCTGATGAGGGCTGCTTGTTAACAATCATGACTCCTTCCCAGGGGAAGCCTGCCACCATTGTCTGGTTCTTATGAGAATACAAAGTTCCACCCTCTCATCCTAACTCAAGACAACTCTGAAGGGCTCTCAGCCTCAGAGCTCCTTATGGGGTTGACAAAGGCTTTTGTTGTGACAGTATCACAACCCAACGTCTTCCTCTGCTCAGGATAGATTCCTTTCTTTTCCTCTAAGGGTTAATCTCAACAGCACTTTTTAAATACAATTCTTGCATTCTAAATGATATTTCAGTGTCTACTTCCCAGATAACCCACCCTGCAACAAGGACAACAGGAATGGAAAAGCCAAAAATAAATGGAAAAAAAAAAAAAAGATAAGTTGCCCAGGCTTTTCTGAGAGGCCAAGCTTTGCACACAGCAGTTTAGCTCTCCACTTTAACTAGTGGGCTGCATCACTAGTAGAAATACTAGGAGTGGCCCAGATGTTCATGATACACCACACCTCCTGGGCCCACCTGAATTCAGGCCAGCCCTGATGAGGCCCAGGCCCAGAGCCAGTATCCCATATCAGGTACAAACCACCAGCCACATGCAATTGCCATGTAGAAGCATAGGGGAGCTAAATGTTCCCAGTAGCAACCCACGCCAGTGATGGAGGAGAACTGGGGGATACATGGTCTAGCCTTTCCATCCTCTAGTGGGACGATTCTGAGGCAAGTTCTACACCTCCCAGTAACAGAGCAGCGATCCAGCAGGACTGAGCTATTGTCCCCACCTATTAGAGTGCTAGGACTGCCATAACAAAATACCATAGACTGGTCAGCTTCAACAACAGAAATTTTCTTTCTCACCATTCTGGAGGCTGAGAGGTCCAAGATCAAGGCGTCCACAGGCTTGGTTTCCTCTAAGGCCTCCCTCCTTGGCTTGTAGATGACCACCTTCTCGCTGTGTCCTCACATGCTCTTTCCTCTTTGGGACACACACTAACAACACATGTACACAGCTGTGTCCCAATATCCTCTGCTTATAAGGACACTAGACATACTAGATTTGAGCCCACCCATATGAACTCATTTTATCTTAATTACCTTTTCAAAGGTGCTAACTTCAATTACGGTCACATTCTGAGATACTGGGAGTTAAGACTTAAACACATCAATTTGAGGGTGGGGGACACAATTCAGCCCATAACACCCCAGTAACTGAATACACGCATTTCCCTTTTCCCTGTCTCACTTTTCCTCGCCCACATTTCTTCTTCCATGGATCACCTCCCAAATAAACTAAGAAACTTCATCTTTGTCTCAGGTCAGAGGAACCCAATCAACTGCCTTAAACTCTGACCAACCAGAATTAGCAGTTCCTTGGGGAAGCTTGGAAAAGGTTGGACACAGACAGCTGTCACTTGGAAAACATATAAACCTCCTCTATAAACAGTATGTCATCAATGGAGCGTATCCCTTCAAATCAAATTTGACCTAAAGATGAGAAACAGAGACAACCAGATAAGGCAAAGGTACACACACAAATCCACTGGTCTGCCTCCACCCTGTGAGCAAAATTAAGTTGGATGCAGAATGTAAAGACATGCAAATGCCTTAGCAAGAGCAGACAGTGTGTGTATCTAGAAGCACAAGGCTGTGATGCTCCCCTGGGAGAAGAGCAAAGTGCCTGCAACAATACTGAGCACAGAACCAATATAGGCAATTTATGTGAATTTTCCCAAAAGAAAAAATGTAGCATTCATCACCTCTTGGGTCTAGAATATTTTTCTCTTTACCTTGAGTTCTTCTTATTTGAATTTTAGAATGACAGATATGTTTTCAGGCAAAATGCTACGGATTTTTTTCATCACCCTTTGTCCTGTCATGAATTTCTAGTTTCTTGATTTGAATTCTATAAGCTATTAGCCACCTTACCTCTGGAAAGCTTACCTAAATTGATCCTTTACGATAATCTACTAATCACTATGAATGACCTGTAGGTGCATATTGGTCAATGGAGATTGAAACAAACCAGAACCTAAACAATTGTAATAGTTGCATTTCATGATAAATGAACCTAACATGTTCCATGCTTGCAAAGGACTTAAATAAAAATAGCAATAATTTACTGAGCTTCCCCTCTGTATCAGTCTCTAAATAATTATCACATTTAATATCTCTAAAACCCTGAAACATGGATATTACTAAGAACATATTACTATGTTCTTAATATGAAGAAAGGGATTTGGAAAATATCCCTCAAATATAAGTGACACAAATGGGATTTGAACCCAAACCTGATTCTAAATCTTTTTACTTCCAGTGATTTTCAATCAGGACTGGTCATTAAAATTAACTGGAAAGCTTTTAACAGCTACAGGTGCTACCACACACACAAAATATTTTGAGATGGATCATGAAAGCTAAGAATAATCAAGCTTCTAAAAGAAAACACAGAAGATTACAATCATGACAATTGGATAGGCAGATTTCATAAACAATATTCAAAACATACTGACCAATAAAGAAAATACTAACAAATTGGACTTCATTAAAATTCATTAAATTGGACTTCATTAAAATTAAGATCTTCTGCTCATCAAAGGCACTATGAAGAGAGAGAAGAGGTAAGCTACAAATTAGAAAAAGATATCTCCAATACATATACTCAGAAAAAAAGCTAGATACAGACAATAAGCATTTGAAAAGCTGCCCATCTTTAATTATCACAGAAAAGAAAAATAAAGCTACCACACACCTACTTGAATATCTAAAATTGAAAAATCTAACAAATACCAAGGGGGTTGGTGGTACTATAGAAAAGCAAGGGCTCTCTCACATCGCTGGTGGGAGTGTTAAGTGCTAGAATAACCGTGAAAGACTCCTTTTCAGTATCTTGAAAGTTAAACATGATTATACTCTAATGATGTAGCACTTATATTGCCACTTTTGGATATACACCCATCAGATTTAAGTGCTACGTCCATCAAAAATATATACAAGAATGCTCACAGCAGCTTTACTCATAATAACTAAAAACTGTAAATAACCCCACTGTACATAAGCAGTAGAATGGATATGATATATTCATGTAATGGAATACTACATAGCAATGTAAAAGAACAAACTACTGATATATTAAACAATGAATGAATCTCACAGATAAAATGTTGAGTGAGGGAAGTCGGACACAAAAGAGTATTCATTATGAGTCCATTTACATGAAGTTCAAAAACAGGTAAAATGATCTGTGGTAAAAGAGGTAAGTTATCCTTGAAGGTGGGGGGTTTACTGACTGAGAAGGATCACAAATGAGTTTTCTGGGATCTGGAAATCTTGATTTTACCTTAATTTTAGCAGTGGTTACATAGGTGTATGTATGTATATATTTATACATACCTACATGTGTATATAAAGAATCATTGCTTTAACACTTAAAATTTACACACTTTACTGTATGTAAATTATATTGCAATCTTTAAAAAATAATTATAGTTACTGGATCTTTTCTCTAGGCCTATAGAATCAGAAGTAGGGCTGAGGGAGAGAAAGTACATAAGTATATATACTTTCAAATAGTTTCCCAGGTTATCCAGATGATTTTGATACATGTCCTTGTTTACAAATCACTTTATCCCTAGACTCGGGTAACGCAAGCACTGTGTGAAGAGCCCTCACAGGTACAAGTTCTGGCTCTGCAAATAATGAGCTGAGTAACCTTGGATGATGTAGCCACGAAAAAACGGGTATGGACTAGGTGAGCTCTCAGGTCCCTTCCCACAATAATGCTGTAAATCCTATGACATAAATGCATACCCATTGGCCAACACACACAAATAAACCCAGTACTAAAACCTAAGGGAAGCAGGAGATTGAATAACATGATATAATTTCAATTAAGGCTGCCCCAAAGTTCTTTCATTCTAAATATATTTTATATACAATCTTAAGAAATTCAATCTTCTATATTATGTTTAGGTGCTGGTTGAATGGCAAATTCTTAAAAGATGGCAACCCATTAAGCTATTACCAGTCATTAACATTTCACTATGGATGTGACAACAGACCATTTTCAATTTGATAATTACCTAAAATTTTACCCTGTAAGAACAGGATGTAGAATTAAAGGCATTTTGGCTTATAGTGGAAAGAACACAGAACTGAGAAACAGGAATCTGCTTTCTACTCACACCTATACCATTAATTAACTGTATCTTTAAATAGATCCTTTCCTACCTCTAGACCACAGACTGTCTATCAGTAAAATGTGAGGAGTGGAATAGACAATCTCCAAGTGTCATGAAGACTGTGTAATTCTACGACTCTTCTTAGTTCATGAAATGGGGAAGGTAATCCTGAGTGGAGGCTCTGGTGTCCTGTCACTTTGAGAGACAGTGAGCCATGTAAACTAAGGACGGTGGCAGGAGACCAATGAACACTGAGACCAGGTTTTTGTAAAGGCCAGTTTGAGCCCTTAGGTGAGGGCAGGGGCTATTACATTGCCTCTGTGTATGTGCTGCCCACAGTGTTTGCCTCTCATAGAATACTGGCTGTCTGGGGGGTAGGGGGAAGAGGGGAGAGTACCCTGGCTTTGTTCCTCAGGACAATTCACCCAGGATGTGCTTTTAAACCACTATGAAAGCGCAGAGCGTAGACGCAGCTGACCAACCTCCAAAAGCACAGGTCCTGATGGGCAACCCTCCTTATTCTCTAACCCTCACCCACCAGCTTGGTACATCCCCTCAAGAAGGCGCCCTGGGGCCGGGACCTGCAGGGAGAAGCCATTTCCCAGGGCTTGGGAAAAGGTTGTGGTACTGGATGTAAGCTTTTAGGCCTTCAGTGGCAAGACAAAAACTCAAATGAGGGGACTCAAATAGCCTCCTACAAGCAGTGATGGAGGGGCAAATTCCAGAAGGAGAACAGAGGAGGAGGTGTGGTTTATAGAAGCTCTCCCATGTGAGAAAGGGAAAATGAACACAGTCACATGACAGCCATCCAACCATGAAGCCATGAACTTCGCAAGGGCTGAACACAATCATTCTGGTTTTCTAATGAGATTGGAGAGGACCACGTTTATAACAATGAGGCCCACTCAAAGTTAGGAGTATTTGAACTTTGACTTCCTTACTCCAGGTAGACAATCTCAGGACAATGGCTGGAATGTCAGGCTTTGATAACTGAAAGAATTACAGAGAACACACTGTCTTTTGCCCTGTGCCTTTCAGTCTTAGGAAGTCAGCCACTACACCATTTTTCAGGACCTCTTCCAAGAGTAAATACTGCTAGCCCAGGAGTCTCTGGGCCAGGAAATACGATTAGGTGGATCCGTGTTTCCTAGGAAATGAATTGAAACCTACAATTTCAAGTGGTCCAGGAAACAGCCACGCAGCTAAGAATGGTGACAGGTTGCTACTGGTCTCAGCCAAATAGGGGACTCACCTAAAACTGTACGGAGGAAATCTCATGCTTCAGAAACCTGCTTCGTCTCATCCTCATTTGCTTTGAAGTGGCTCTTTCCCACACCTCCACTGCCCTTCCCCCATTTAAGTTCTGGGTCTCCCCCTAACTCCCCTTAAAGAAATATTTAGCTTATACTTGTAATGAGCCCTGCCTGCACACTGACTGTGATTTAGGGTGAGTTATGTTTCCATTACCTCTGTGTTATAGCATACTGGTGAGGGCAGCCATTATGTCATGTCAGAGATACAGGCGAGAGAAAATACAGACGCCCCCATTACAGGCAGTGATGGAGCAGTTTTAATACTATTGGGGGAAAATGGAACATAAATGCCTTTCCAGCTGCACCATTACGACACATTAGCAACACCATGTGGCCAAAGTGAGGGGGAGGAGGCTGGAGGGAGGAAGGGGTTACAGGCGACCCTGGAGCTTGTTCTCTGCATTTAGGAAGAGGCAAAAAGTCCTATTAAAACCTTAGAAATACGTGTGCTGTTTTTTTTTCCTGTGAATAACAATCTCACCAGAGATATAAAACACTAACTTCTCAATAATAAAAAAAATCTAATTTCTACTGAGTTTTCCCGTTTCATGTGAGAAGGATAACTCTTGCCTGTGCGCTTTCTCTCCCTCCTGGTCTCTCTCGCTCATTTTCTCAGCCTCTTTATTTTCTTGACACAAATAGCCGTCATTGCTCAGAGAATGTGCGGGATTAGGCTGCTTTGTAATTCAAACCTTTTATTCAGGTTACCCTTATGTACTAAAGAGGAAAATATACATTGACTAAACGGCCTTGTTATGGATGTTTCCAATTGTGAGTGGAAGTGGAAGGGTAGCCCTCTCCTCCAACACACACAAACCATTCCAAACCAGGACTCTGTTCATCACTTACAATGGAATTTAGCTAATGCTAATTTCCACCTTTTACTTTTCTCAAATAGCAGGGAAAAGCATCTATAGATATTTTTCTTGGCATGATTGGTTCCTTTAAAAAGAGGAAGCGACCAAAATGAGCAGCCACAGCCTGCTGATGATCTGTGCTTTGCCGATTGGTGGTTTGCAGGTGTGGAGCTCAATGAAATACAGAAAGAAAGATGAGGATGTAGTTGGCATTGGTGGGCTGGTGCTTCCAACAGCTGTTTAACTTTGTTCAGTTAGAACAAATATAGTCAGTCAGAAGTACCCCTAATTTAACCAAAGACGAATGGGTTCAGTAACTAAAATAAATAGTATATATGGTTGGTCTAACTTTCCTCTAGTCAAAATGAGAGTGTAACCTAAAATAGAAAGAACATGAAACATAGCAACATGCACAGAAATTACATTGGGAAATACAGAGAATTTTAAACTAGCTGGCGTTGGGGAAGAGACATGCTAAAGAAAGATAATTATGTATGTGTGTTTAACGATCTTTTTCTCCTTGTAGATGTAATTAGAACTTGCTGGAGAAAATTTGAAAATTTCATGTAAATATAAAAAAGCACCTCAGTTATTATTTCAATTATTTTAATCATTTTTTTATGATTCTATCTAATGTTTTGACAAAATCATGCATTCATTCATTCACTAAACAATTATCATGAGCATCTTCTATGCAATGAGCAACGTTTTGGTCAATATGAAGACATCTAGTGAACGAAATAGGCGTGGTGAATACTCTCCTGGAATTTACATCCTATTGGCAGTGTTACAAACAGGACAAGTGGCCCAAAATGGAGTCACTAAGCCCCAAGTTACCAAACTGAGGCTTAACTTAATTGCAGTTTCAGCTCTCCCAGAAATGGAATCTTAAACCAATCAGTCAGGGATCACCTGATCAGCACTAGTTAGGTTTTCTGCCTGAAAGATCCCTGCCATCTCCTAAAGGAAAGTCACTTTACAATAACCAACCTACTTTTTCGCTTGTTCCCACTCCCTTGTGCCTATAAAAGTCTCAGGAGTTTTGTACAACTCCTCAGAGCTCCTTTCTGTCTGCTAGATTGGATGCTGCCCAATTCGAACTGATTTTTGTTCAAATAAACTCTTCAAATTTTTAATATGCTTCAGTTTATCTTTTAACAGCAGAAACAGACAATAAACAAATCAACTACCTTCAGTTTGTGATGCACTGGAGAAAGCAACTTGTGTCAGAGCACAATAGAGAAACAACTTTAGAAAGTCTTCACAGAAATCAGGATTATATTGTACTGTGATTTTGCATCCTGTCTCATTCACTTAGAGTACTGGGAAGGCTCTTATGTCACTAAATACTCTCTGAAAACATTTTTAATGGCTGGATAGTCTGTCTTTTAAACAAACCTTAATTTATCTATTGATTTTTTCTTTGTGTTTTTCTTCCTTGGCTTTATGCTGAGAATAAGTTTTTTTGAACATTTTTAAATAGTCGCCTATGTTTTCTTCTGTTTTTATTGTTGTTAGATGTGTTATATTTAACATTTTATTTTTTTATTTTTTTTTTTTTTTTTAGTGGTACGCGGGCCTCTCACTGTTGTGGAAACATTTTTAATGGCTGGATAGTCTGTCTTTTAAACAAACCTTAATTTATCTATTGATTTTTTCTTTGTGTTTTTCTTCCTTGGCTTTATGCTGAGAATAAGTTTTTTTGAACATTTTTAAATAGTCGCCTATGTTTTCTTCTGTTTTTATTGTTGTTAGATGTGTTATATTTAACATTTTAAATTCATCTGAAATTTTTTTTATGCAAATGATAGAAAAAATAAATTATATTTATGTTTTCCACATGAACATAAAGTTAAATAACAAGTCCTAAATCATACATAGCTTCTTCATTATTTTATGATGGACTATTTGTCCCATATCAAGTATTTAAATATATTAAGAGTTTATTCCAGGATTACAAATTCTGTTGATCTGTCTGTAGATATCTACATCAAAGGGTTTAAAATTCCTTTAGCTGTATAATCAATTTTAAGGTCCAGTAGGACAAATCCCCTTCTTCATTTTTCAATTTTTCTCAGCTCTGTTCCTACCACTTTGATTTCCGGATGAATTTTAGAATTATTCTCTCAAGACTACCTACAAAAAAGAAACATTAATAGGTAGAGTTAATCCTCATTACTCACAAATTCCATATTTGCAAATTTACCTATTCACTAAAACTTATTTGTAACCCCCAAATCAATTTTCAGGGCAATTTCACGGTTATTTACAGATATGAGGGGAGCAGCAAATTCAGAATTCTCTAAAGCAGTGTTCACAGCAACTCTATAGTATCTAACGACCATAAATAATGACAATCAACTGTATTTTTATAGCTATTGCTTTAAATCAATGTATTGAGAAGGATTAACTTCTTTAAAATAAATACCTCTTACCTAGAAATGTAATATGTTTCAAAATTTTTCTTGAGCCCCTACTCATTTTATTATGCCCATTCCCAGGCATTGTATTTTTCTTAATTGCTATTGTGAACAAAATTATTTTTGTCTTATATTTTCTAATGAACTATTCCTGGTTTGTAGAGCTACTGGATTTCATAAAATTATTTTGTGTCTGTTCATCTTACAAAACTCTTATTAATTATCATAATTTGAAGTTGACAGTTTTTCCTCAAAATAAAATACTATGCAAAAAATATTAATTATAATTCCTATTCCAATAGTTTTGTCTCTTATTCCTGGTTTTTCACCTTGTTTTACTGGAAAGAACTTATAGAGCAGGCAACTTTCTCTTGTTCTTGATTAAAATGGGACTATTTCTACTACTTTGCATTCAAGTATAAAGTTGGATCTTGTTTAAATGCTAAGGAATGTTTTCTAAGAGTTGTGAAGGAATGGGTGTTGAAGTAACAGGAGCCTACTGAATATTTCTTGAGATAATCATTTTTCCCTTTTGGTCTACATCTAATTAACTGATCTCTTAATATTAATTCAAAATTACACTCTAAATATAAGTATTACATTGTATTTATGGGTTATGTTTAAGGTACATTTAGATTCAATTTACTCATAGGTTCTTTTAGGCTTTGCCTCTCTGTATAAATGAGATTGTATTTTAAAATAAAAATACAGGTTTAGGTGTTTTTTTTGTTTTGTTTTTTATGCTATCACTGTCAGGTTTTGCTATCTAAATCTGATAATTCTATTACATGAAATCAGTAACTTTATATCTTTTTTGAAAATTCTATTCCGTAAATCTTTTAAAAAAACAGACATACATATAAACAGTAAGAGCTATAATTCTGAAAATTTATTTTTATGAAAAATTTTCAATTTTCCTACTTTTTAATGTGTCCAGGCTTTATCCTAGGCAACTGTGATAATATTTTTTGGATAATATTTTTTGGAAAATTACTTCATTTATATTTTCACATATATTAGCATTGTGCTGTGTCTGAATAGGTACCTCCCAAATCTCTCTCTCCCATGAGAGCAGAGCTCTCATGAATGGAATTAATGTCTCTATAAAAGAGACTCCAGAGGGATCCCTCACTCTTCCACCACATGAGGCCACAATGAGAAGTTGGCAGTCTGCACCCAGAAAGGGGTTTTCAGCAGAACCCACCCATTGTGGCACCCTGATCTTGGACTTCCAGACTCCAGAAGTGTAAGCAATCAATTTCTGTCGTTTTTAAGTCACCAAGTCTGTGGCATTTTGTTACAGTAGCCTGAATGGACTAAAACACATTGTATTACAAAGAGTATTATTTGCTAATTTAAATTTTTTCCTGTCTTTTTAAAACTCCTTTCTCACGTAAGTTTGCGTTTTACTTTATTTTTGTTATATTATTATAAGTTACGTTTGCCATAGCATGTCTATTTTTTTTTATTTGTTTGTGTTTAAAATGACCACATTTATTTAGGGAGAAGAGTCTTGAGAATTCTTTTGAGGATGGTTGAGGACACGCTTTAATAAAGGAGCAGGCGTGAGTGGGAAGATAAAAGTCCAAGATCAGGCGCAGCCCAGTTAAGGGGATGAAGACAGAACTCTGCGACGGGGAAGCAGCACACTTGCTTCTCAGGAGGCACAGAGGCAAGAGATGAAGAACTGCATGCACGGTTATAAAATGCAGTCAGGAGTGGGCATCTGTAATGGTGATAAATGGTGTGGCACTTTAAAATTTTCAGCAAGATGTGGAAGGACCAACATTATGCAGTTTTTAAATTGCTCTAGGAGGAATTCATGAAAAGGCTTAGAGATCCAGGTGGGAAGGCTTTCCAGGAGTAAAAGAGATCCAGGCGGGAAGGCTTTCTAGTCAAGTCCTGGACAAAGGAATGAGTACAAAAGAAACAGATAAAAGATTCCACAGTTCTAATGAAAATACACTGCTTATCCAAAAAGGAGATATTCATCTGACAAGTATGAAAGTACTTATGGGGATATCTGGACAGCATATTTGGAAGTGTACCTGTTCCCCACATCCCCCAAATCCAGGACATTCTTCTTTGGGTTTCTAAAGTATGAAAAGTCAGTGCTAAACAACTCCTCAGACAGAACTTTGAGAAGTTCTGTCCAATACAACCAGCGTCCTAAACATGTGGGACATGGAAGACAGAAAAATCAAAATTTGCCCCAAAGTTTAACATAACAATGAAGAAAATTGGGAAAAGCTGAAAAGTTTAATGGAGACAAAATGAAGAACTTTTCTGTTTTATAGGTTTTGGGAATCTGCATGTAATTCCACAGTGAGCTGCCCAGAGGAGGTTAGCAAGCACCAGTAGGACTGGAGGGAGGCATGAAATTAAGAATTAGAAAATAAAATAATAATAATACCCCCTATTACTATTCTATGGCTATCATTTTTTGAGCGATATTATTATGTTACAGATGAAGTGCTATTTTACATGCCTTACCTGGTGACATCTTCCCAATGATATTAGAAGGTAGATTTTACTAACTACACTTTAGAAAAGGAAACTGAGGCTTGATGAGTTAAAATAACTTGTTCTAGTCCATACAGACAATGACTGCAAGAAGCGGTGTCCAAACCCAAGGTTTTTAGCTCCATATTCTGGGTTCTTAATCACCATGTTATATAGAGGCATTCATATCAGGCAATAATTTAGACCAGGAAAGAGGAAAGAGACAAACTATCTTAGGAAGATAAAAGATAGTAGGACTGAGATCTCAAGCAGCTTTTACAAGCAGAAGAGAAAGAAGAGCTGCCAAGTAATCCCTATACAGCTACAAATGAATGAAACACAGAGAAGGCTTAGAAATTGTCTTTTCAGCTGTATTGTTGTAATAGAGTGACCCTCAGTATTCGTGCTGTCAGATTAAAAATAAATATGATTACTTTTATATACATTTATCTAATCATATGACATATAAAAACAATGAAAGAATAGACTCATTCATACATTCATCTATTGAGCAAGTATCCATCAAGCTTTTACCACTGGCTAGAGCCAGTTCCAGGAGTTGAGATTTTAATAGCAACTATGAAGAGACATGTTACCCTCATGGAGTTTACACAGTAGTGGAAGAACAGACATCAATAACCACACAGATAAATGTATGATTACAAGTTGTCTTAAATGTAATGAAAGAGCAGGATGCTCCTTTTAAAAGGGGCCCAGGACTTAGTCTGGCAGGTCAGAGAAGTCTCTCCAGAGGAAGTGTCATTTGTGCCAAGAGTAGGAATGACTAGGGGAAATAAAAAGGATGGATGTTCTAAGCAGTGGACCACCGTGTAGACATCCCGAGGCAGCGGAAGCACGGCAGGTTTAGGAGTAAAAAGAGGCTGGTACCCAGAGTAAAGGGGCGAGCAGACGGGGCTGGACAGTAGTTCAACGGGGCCTCGTAGGCTGTGTGAAGGAATTTGCCTGTTGTTCTAAGAGCAATGGGAGAGGTGATTGGAGGTGAGCTGACTGGAAAGTTTTCATCAGAACAATGTGTTTGGATTGAGTATTAAAAAGGTCTGTGCTGCTTCAGCCTGGAGACAGGACAGGAGGGCCTGAGTGGGTGTCAGAGTCCCGGGAATGTGTGCTGTGGAGCACAGGTGAGACGGCAGCTGTTGGACCAGAGGGATGGCTGTGCTGGCGGAAAGGAGGGAAACGACAGATTGCAGACACTGAGAAGGGAAAGTCAGCAGAGTTGGTGATAGTTTAGCTAAAAGGGTGAGGTGGAAAAGAAAAGGAGACATCAAAGGGTAGTTTCATGGTTTGTAAAACTGGATCAGTGATGATACCATTCATCAAGAATATTTTATTAAATACTTACTCTGGGCTAAGGACCCTACTCAGTTTTTGTGTTGTCATTGTTTTATCTCAGGTGTGCAGAACAGTACTGATCCCATATATTATGATGTAAGGCGCATTTTACCATTTAAACCTCACCATCCCATACCACCACCACCCCCTAAAATTGCTGTAAGGTAGGCAATATTATTATCCACATTTTGTAGATGAGGAATTAAAATTGAAAGGGAAAGTAACTTGCTCAAAGCCACACAGCTGTGGACTGTAGAGGTTTGTCTCACTCCAGAAAACACGATTATACTCTATACCTGCATATGATTAAATGCCAGCTGATTGGTCCAGGTCTAACGTGCAATAAAGATGTCGAGGAGAAAGGGATGAGTAGGGATAGTGCGGTCTTGTAGGAGATGAGAGTGGGATAGATTTGGCTACAAGGAAGCAGACTGAAAATTACAGATCAGAAATAAGTAAATAAATAGATATCTGGAATAAAACACAATATTCTTATTTCTTTCTCATATTAACTTGTAGTCAACTTTTACAGTAATTTTGGAAATTTTTACATAGTTTTTAATAACCATATCAGAATTCAGGCTTTGGATGATTTATTACTTTCCTAAAGTCTCACTTGAAAGAATCTCTTGATATCAAAATATAGATGTTTTGTGACACATGGAGGAAAAAAAATAAAACGAGAACAGATTCTAATGCTTCCAGCAGATATTTTTCAATGTCTGTTTCACTTAAAAAGCATGTCTGTATATTCATGTATTTATTTTCTCCCTGGATATTCCTCTCACTTGTGGCAACCAGAGCCTGTATTCCCGAGTCATCCCCAGGATAAAACAGCTGAGAGCCTGCTTATCACTTTCACAACTACCCAACAATTAAGGAGAGATTTAGGGCCTTTTCCCCATTGTTTTTCCCCTTCTCTTATGAGGAAATCAAGCCCCGCCAGTGCTGGTTCACTTCTCCCTGGTCTCAGGCAGGACACAGCAAGGCAATACATTTTCATCAAGGCTCAAGCTTGATCATGCTCTAGAGAATTGAGGTTTAATGTAATTTATGGGGAGCCACTTCCAAGGGAGATCATGGAACCTCCAGTTTAACTGGCGTGATCTGGAAGGCTCGGCATCTGTCAATGAGCAAGGAGAGGGTGCTGCATGAATAGAAATAGAAATCAGCCTGCACACCCTCCTTGTTCTATATACTCTTCCTTGGAAGCTCCCAGCTGTGGTATTTCTTACTGATTTTCTGCTCCTCTTACTCTCCTTTTTAATCTTTACGTGATTCTCTCCTATTGTTTATCAAATACATGTATGTGGGGAGATGTAACTCCTTCCTGGGAGTGGGAGCCATCCCCTTGTCCACCTGTGCCTTCCCATCCTGTTCCACAAATGCCCCAATGCAACAGATGGGAAGGAGTTTGGTGACATGGTGCTGCTACCCTCACCAACTGAAAAGCAGCTCTAATTATGTCTGTAATAATAATTAATTCAACAAATATTTATTGAATATTTACCATATGCTAGACACAGTTCTAGCCATTGTAGATACAGCAGTCAATAAAGCAGATTATATTCCAGTGAGGGAGTAAACAGAAGCAAAATTAAAAAGCAAAATATATAGTTTGTGCTTTGGCGATAAGCACTATATCTCAAAATGAAGCAGGTAAGAGGGTAGGGAATAATGGGAAAGGAAAGTCAATTTTAAATACCATGGTTGGGAACGTTTCAGTGAGAAGGTATCATTTAAGCAAAGATCTCAAGCAGATAAGGGAATGAGTTGAGGCTATGTAAGGGAAGGTTGCATTAAGCTGCCTCAGGACCTCTGCACGAGCTATTCCCTCTGCCTGGGATGTTATACTCACAATTTCTTTGCTATTCCTCCCACAAAAGGTGGATCTTAATCTTTTTCCCTTGAATGTGGAATCGGCTTAGGGACTCACTTCTGGCAAATAAAACATGGATGAAGCAGTGGGAGATGGATTCTGAGATTAAGATATTAAAAGATGGCAGTTCCCATTTTAGGGGCACTTTCTCACTTGCCTGTACACCTTTTCTCTTCTCTCTCTTCCTCTCTCTCTCTCACTACTTACTCTGAGGAAAGCCGTTTCAGGAGAAACAAGAGACACCAATGTGGGGCAGAACTGAAGGTCAGGTCCCTAACAGCAGCCACATGAGTGAGCTCATCACTCAGAGGCCCTTCCGAGACAGGCCGACAGCCTGGCTGCAAGGCTGGTAGAGATGCTGAGCCAGATCCACGCAGCCAAGTTTTTCCCCAGATCCCTGACCTTCAGAAAACATGTGAGATAATACGTGTGTTCTTTTAAGCTGCTATATTTTGGAGTAATTTGTTACTCAGCAAAAGTTAACTAATACAAGGTATGTTCATGGACAGAATGAAGGTGGAAGAAGACAGAACATTAACTTGAGAGAGTAGCCGAGGTGATATGTTTGCTTTTTTAAATATGGGAGACTTTAGCCTAGTTATTAATTCATCTCATTTGTAAAAGTAACAAATATGTATGGAGGCCCCCAAATATGTCAGGCATTCTTGCATCAGTTATGCAGGTGAATCTTTAAGTCTTTTGGAGCTCTCCATAAGCCAAACTCCACATCCCCACTGCTTTGAAGTGTCTTATGTTACCCCAGAAACTGGAAGTGGTACAGGCAGAGACAACATTTGTGTCATAGATTTGCCTTTCTGAACTGTCAACTAAAAAAATACACACAATGTGAGAGTTGTGAGTGAAGTTTTATTTGGGGCAAAATGAGGACTATAGCCCGGGAGACAGCATCTCAGACAGCTCTGAGGTACCCATTCCAGAGAGGTAGGGGGGAAGGTCAGTGTTACATATGATTTTAGTGAAGGGGCTACAAGCAGTCAAGCACACATTTTGGCAGAGGCTTGCTGCTAGTCACGAGGAGCAGGCGTCACTGTTAATGATTTTAGTGTTTTTCTAGATATGAGGAGATGCAGGAATTTGGGTTCATAATATCTTCTCCTGAAAATATCTAACTATCTGAAGGCCAGTTCTGCCAGTTTTTCCCAGAGCACAGAGTGCCTCGTTCCTGATCTCCACCCTGAAGTCCTTTTAGGGGATGTTGAAGGTCAGTGGCTGCAGTGGCTAATGACTTCATCCTTGTAGAGGTAGATGGCAAGTGCCAATTGTTAGTTGGCAGAACCAAATTGAGTCTCTCTCTTTTGCCCAAATTCAAAGAATTCTACCAAATTTCCTACCCCTTGAAGAATAACAGTTGGTAATAAAAAGTGAAAACTACCCTTGAATATTCTGCAAAGTTGTCTCCTTTACCTAAGAAAATATCCAGATCACAACACAGATATCATTTGCAAAGTTCCTTCTTCCTCTTTTTTTATATTAATAATGTCTTTTCATAAAATGATATGTACATATTTTAAAGAAGTTAAGCAAAGTGCAGATAAGAAAATTTAAGAATTGCCCATATCATATCATCTAGTAATAACAATCCTTAATATTAGGTAAGCATTATTCCAGATACAGATAGGAGAGTAGATGGGTGAGAGATGGATAGTTAGATCAATAAAGGCAGAAATAATTCCATAAAAATGGCATCACATTAAAACATGCTACTTTTTAATTTGTATTTAAAAATGAAAATAAAGAAAATATATAAGTAAAACTGAAGGAATTGTGAAATTTGCATAAATATCTAATATTTATGATAAGATATATTTTTCCAAAAGATAAAACCAAATTTCAGAAAGAAATAACAGGAGAAATATTAAGAAGGTAGAGTCATTATGGTTCTTCTGGACTAAATGTGTCAAATTTAGTCAATATTGATTGATTGCTTGTTCTGAAAAATGAGAAAATTAGCATTCCCACCCACCTCCACTGCCCCTTCTCCAGATTTTTATTATGCTATTTTAATAATATCAAGTTACACATCATTTGCCTTGTGTTCTGAAATATATTACCAGCTTCCTCTTAGTTCTGTTAACGCAAACTCAGTATTTACATCAATACTTTAACCACAGCACTTCCATTCTGAGCTTTTTAAAAAATTTATATTTCAATTCTCTGTATTTAATCAAGTACTTTTTAAAAATGATATAGTCCCTGAGTTCTTGCAGGTTTAGGATGTCTACCTACTCCTTCCATACCCAAACGGCACTTTGAATGGTTTAAAATGTACAGATCACACTTCCCCCTCAGAATCTGATAGATATTCTTCTTTATTTTTCTCCCTTTTTTCCTTCCTTCCTTCTTTTTTTTTAAAAAAATACTTATTTATCTATTTATTTTATTTTTGGCTGCATTGGGTCTTCATTGCTGTACACGGGCTTTCTCTAGTTGTGGCGAGTGGGGGCTACTCTTTGGCACAGTAGGCTGCATTGGGTCTTCATTGCTGTACACGGGCTTTCTCTAGTTGTGGCGAGTGGGGGCTACTCTTCGGCACAGTAGGCGGGCTTCTCATTGCGGTGGCTTCTCTTGTTGTGGAGCACGGGCTCTAGGCATGTGGGCTTCAGTGGTTGCAGCACGCGGGCTCTAGAGCATAGGCTCAGTAGCTGTGGTGCACAGGCTTAGCTGCTCTATGGCGTCTTCATTGCTGTACACGGGCTTTCTCTAGTTGTGGCGAGTGGGGGCTACTCTTTGGCACAGTAGGCGGGTTTCTCATTGCGGTGGCTTCTCTTGTTGTGGAGCATGGGCTCTAGGCATGTGGGCCTCAGTAGTTGCAGCACGCGGGCTCTAGAGCGTAGGCTCAGTAGCTGTGGTGCACAGGCTTAGTTGCTCTACGGCACGTGGGATCTTCCCGGACCAGGGATCAAACCCGTGTCCCCTGAATTGGCAGGAGGATTCTTAACAACTGCGCCACCAGGGAAGTCCCCCTTCCTTCCTTTCTTTTTCTATTAGATAACTTGCTTTTTTCTTTTCAAGTCTTGATGCCTAAAGAAGATTTTCTTTATCACCAACAAAGATCTATTAGAATTGATGGACACTATGTTAAAACAAATATAAATTATAGACAGAGATTCCCATGTTAAGCATGAGCAAAAAGAAAATATTTTTGCATGGAAACTATCCAAATATATCATAGTAATAAAAGTGAAAGAAGTGGACAGAAAAGACAGATAAAGAACCCAACGTGGAAGACAGCATGACTCACAGAATAAGTGGTGAAGTTAGCCACATCTACAAAATACTTTTTTGTTATTCTTTCCCATGATCTGTCATTTGGGGCAGTTTTCCTACATTTCAGTTGCAGAACCCTAAAACCAGGACATGATTTTTAAAATGCCAAATAGAAGTTTAATCATTTTTCCACTGTGTTTGTAGATGTTGCAAAATTTGGTGAAAATACAGCTGTCCCCATGCCTTCCTGGCCTCCCATAGCCAGAGATGAGAGCTGCCTTCATTCCAGTCACCAGCCCTGAGGGACTTCATGATCCCACCCCCCAAAAGCATATATACCAAGCACCTGGAGGCCCTGGCTCACTTTGCTAGAAAAGAGACAGACCATCCTCATGCAGAAAGGGCCACAACCAGGCCAGTCTTCTTCAGAAGCACAGTGAACACAGTGAGTGAATTGATAGCCTGGCCAAAGCCCTCCACTCTAGTGACCCTGCTGCTAAAGCCTATACTCCTGGTGCAGGGATAACAGCCAGCTAGTCCTAGTGGTATATCATCTGCGCTACGGCCAGAATCTGTTATGACTGGCCAGTGCCCATACTATCCTAATTATTAAGTAATTATTATACTTTTGAAGATCCCCTTGTATTAATTTTTCTATTGCTCTGTAACAAATTACCACAAACTTAACATCTTAAAACAATATCCATTTATTAACTGTACTAGTTCTATAGATAAGAAGTTCAGGTGGGCTCAAATGAGTTCACTGTTCAGTCTCACAAGGTTTAAATCAAAGTGTCAGTCACGCTGGGCTCTCATCTGAAGCTCTGGGTTCTCTTCCAAGCTCATTTGGCTCATTGGCAAAATTCAGTTCCTTGGGGTACAGGACTGTGGTTCCCATTTTCTTGACAGCTGTCTGACAGGGGTTGTCCCCAACTCCCAGAGGCCACCTCCAGATCCTAGCCACTTGACCCTCTCAAAACATGACAGCTTACTTCCTTAAAGACAGCAGGAGGAGCTCTAGTAGGAATATATTTCTATCTCTATCTCTAGTAGCAAGACTATAGAAAATTTCTGTACAGTCTTATATGAGGTAATATAATCATAGGAGTGACTATTCTATTACATTCAGAGATCTACATTCAAGAGGAGAGGAATATACAACAGTGAGAGGGAATCTTAGAGGACATCTCAGAATTCTGCCTACCATGCTCTCTACTATATTGCTTGCTTTGATTCCTTATTTGCCTAGACTTGTAGGCGTGTTCTAACCACTCATGTTTAGCTGGACTCCTGTGTCTGATCCTTTCCTAGTCAGCTGTGCTCTGTAGGCTGGCCCCTCACAAGCATGAGTGTAACATTTACTTGACACATATTTTGAGGAAACAAAATTGTGTCTAAAAATAATATAGAACATTTTGGGGAAAGACAAAAGAAAATGAGCTGATACACAAAAATGAATACCAATTCACACTCACTATGACAGCTATAATTTTAAAAGAAAGAAAGAAAATAATAATAAGTGTTGCTGAGGATGTGGAGAAATTGGAACACTTGGACATTGCTAGTAAGAATGTAAAATGGTTCAGCCACTGTGGAAAACAGCCAGGCAGTTCCTCAAAAAGTTGAACATAGACACCACGTGACTCAGCAATTCTATCCCTAGGTATATATTCAAAAGAATGGAAAACTGATACTCAAACAAATACATGTATACCCATGTAGAGCAGCACTGTTCACACAAACCAAAAGATAGAAACACCCCAAATATCCATCAACTGATGAATGGATAACAAATAGCGGTATTACATGCAACAGGATACTATACAGCCACACAAAATAAGGAAGAACTGATAAATGCTACAACATGGATGAACTTTAAAAACATTATGTTAAATGAAAGAAGCCAGTCACCAAAGACTGAATATTGTATGGTATTATTTCATTTATATGAAATATACAGAAAAGGAAAATCCATAGAAATAGAAAGCAGATTGGTGGTTTCCAGGGGCTGAATGGAGGGGGTTTGGGGGAGCAACTGCTTAATGGATACAGGATTCCCTTCTTGAATGATAAAAATATTTTAGAACTAGATAGATGTAGTGGTTGCACAAGATTCTGAATGTACTGTCACTGAATCGTTCACTTTAAAATGGTTAATTTTATGTTATGTGAATTCCATCTCAATTTAAAAACAAATGAAGAATAAAGACAAAAAAAAGAAATATCCATTGAGGGGGAAAATATATTAATGAAGACATTCTTCACAATTTTTACATTGTGTTTCTTCTAGTGTTTCTGTTTCTAATTGGAAAAGGAGCAAAGCCACATAAGAATCTGCACATAGGTGAGAGGAACGAGAAGACAAAGTGTTCACTAATCCCTTCCTTCTCCAGTAAGAGAAATTCTGATAGTCATATGAGCCTATATTGTTGCAACAGATATAAGCAGTAAGTTTTTACACTGATTGTTTTAACATGATTCAGTACAAGCAAAGTCCAAGAAGAACCAAGATGAAGAGAACCACAGAAGTTCCAATGGGAGTTTAAAACATACACTCAAGAAAAGAGCAAAAATAGAAATAAAGAGCATTTGAAACTGGAGAAAAGACAACCAGCTGTGCTAAGTGTAGCATTTCTGTTATTCTCATATCCTATTTTATCCAAAACTAATATGCAAATGGAGGTGATCAGTGCCTACTAACACTTATACTTCTATTTTCATGCCACTTTTTAATGGGGGACAATGAAATTATGTTGGCTAGAGATATTTATTTTTATTTATGTTGACACTTTTAATCCACTTTTATATATTAATTTGGATTTTCCTTAATTAGATAAGGAATGAGCACTTTAAGGTATCAACATGGAAATGATTTCTACCAAAAATCCTGTTTGGGCAATGTCACAACTGTATCAACACAACAGAGTTTGAAAACAACTGCAATGATATATTCTAGTAATTGTACTTCATTCCACATAGGCCAAGGAATTTCTTGGAAACCACCATAGAGAATGATGAGGTGAAGAATGGAAGAGCTCCAGACCCCCTCCATCACCCACCTGTCTGTCACAGAAGCTCCACTTTGGATCTATCTTATATAGCATGCTTCCTAATAAGAGGTAACTTGAAAAGGTGTTTTAAAAATTTGACACACAATTTACAAAAATGAGTGGAAATTATAAAAATGCAAATATTGGTGACAAGACTCTTTATTCTCATAAAATTAATAATATGGAGACAAAAATAGAAATTATGAGTTATGCTTTATTTTTCTTTTCAATGTATAAAACACTGAAAACATTTCCATGAAAATTATGCCTGGACGACAAAGTGAAATTACCAATTTTATATTTTGTAACTGAGAACCAAACTCAACCATGAAACATGCAAGTTTGTTGTTCAACTTCAGCTCATCAGACCTTCAAACATATTCTCAGAAATACATTATGCACAAAACCAAAGGGCTAGGTTCATGCTTCTCAGCCAGAAGGAAAGAAAGCATGACCCCTTGATCTAGCCTCAGTCATCCGGCTTATATAGGTAACACTACTGTATTTCTTGTGTCAGTCATGCCAATGATAAGCCTAGAGCCTGAAAAAAGTTTTCCCTCACAATGTGGGCCTTCCCTATTCAGCCCCAGAATAAACTTGTACTATCCTGAGCTATCACCTAAATTCCATAGAGTCTCGTAAGGCAGGGACCATTGCCTATGTGTTTGGGTTTCCCTCACAGTGTTAAGCACAAGCCTGGTTCTAAATGAATGACCAATGATCATGAAACGCAGTGGACAATGTGCTGATGTCAGTGATCTCGATCACAATGGCCATCTTGATGAAAAGTACAAACACGAAGAAGGACTCTTCCTATCAACTTGAATAGAGGTAAAAATGCTGAATATGTATGAAGGCTCAAACTGACATCAGCAGGAAACCCACAAAGTTTAGCAGAAAATAAATCTCTTTGAAAGAACAAACATGTGATGCTACTAGGATTAAAACTTTATCCCTAAAATTCCCAAAGCAGTCACAAATAATACAATTGACCAAGTACTGAAACGGCAATTTGCTGCTGAGAGTAAAGATTTAGAACTGGAGAGGAACTCTGGCCAGATTTAAATAATGGCAGAAGGATAAAAAATAAGAGAAGGTAAAGGATCAGTCGATCGGCCAGCGGCCAGCGGTCAGCACTCTGATCCGTAAATCAGAGTGGAAAAGATGCCAAACAGCTAACTTTGAGTCCAGTTATTTAAAAAGAAGATTCAGTTCAAGATTCCATGTTTTCAAGGTTATTCTGAAAAGTGTGTAAGGTTATTTCAGGCATGTAGTTTTTCAAATAGGGCACATGGCTTAAAAAGTTGGGGTAGAGGGTTTGGTCTTCATTAATATTCGATTTCTAGTAGGTTAAACTGTTACACATTTCCCTATGGTTGATCTTTGAATTATAAAATGTACATGTGTTCAAGTATATATTTTTATTTAGAAGCCTGTTTCGGGAAAAATTTCTGTTTGAGAAGTTTTGAGTCTGGGCACAAATTTACATGTATTATTATCAATACATGACAAATTCTATAAAATGTTCTCCCAGATATTTCCACAAAATTTCTAAATATGGAGTCAAGGGAGTAATTAATGAGAGCTGTATGTTAAGCCAGTACCAGATTAGAATAATAATGATAAAAGTACTTTTTACTTTTAGAGTTCTTAATATGGGCCGAAGTGATGCTAGTAGACTCTTTTAAATGAATTATATAATCATCACAACAACACAGGGAGGTACATAGCTATTATCCTCATGTTACAGATGAGGTACGTAGGTTTAAAATAACTTGATAATTATCAGCTAATTAGAAGATGAATCTGAATCTGAACCCAGGTTTGGTAATTTTAGAATTTACACTTCTAACCACTAGACTATCCTGGGACTTAGAGAGAAGTATCTTCACTGACATCAGAAGAATGTATTTGCCTTATGTTTGTCATTTTTATTTTAAAAATATTTTTCTTTAGTGATAGATTTTTAAAGGCCTGATGAATTAAGTTGAATTTTATAATATCTCAATACTTTGTTTTTTCTTTAAGCACAAAAGAATCTTCCGTTTTATCACACACACACACACACACAAAAGCAAGAGAAAATATAGAAATCCCTATGTGTAAATCCATCCTACAAAAGAATTTTCAAGCCTAGTCACTTAATGAGCCTATATGGTCACTTGGACCCTCAAATCCCCGCCAACCCCTTACTTCAAACATCCTACATTTCTCATTTGCCTCCAAAAATCAGGACTCAATTCCTGCTTTATGACTATGTTCGGAACTTCAGCTTCAGCTTCAGCGTGAGTTTTGGGCCCTCCTAGAGCTTCCAAGAAAGGTGGGCTAGAATCCCTTTTCCTGACCATCTCATCTATTATGACTTCTCCTTGGAGCAATGCTGTCCCTAACACACAACCTGGTCATTCCTCCTTCTACAGCCACTGCCTCTCTGGATTTCCCTTTTTATAAGAGTCCTCTCCCCCATTCCCTTTAAAAGTCCTCCAATTTCAATACCAGAGAGCTGTCTGTAATCAACACCCCTCCCAGTTTCGATGGCTCATTTTATTTCATTTACCTCTCACAATTCTTACATCACATGTCATGTGTAACAGAGGATGCTATACTGCTCCGACTGGGCTGGTTCTTTTTTTCTTTCTGGTTCTTGAGTGGCATAATAACAGCAGGTGAGATCGGCCAGAGTCTTTTTCTGCCGTGTTAAAGATCCATGGTGATAGGGGGCTCATCTACTGTCAATTTACTGCTCCTCCTCTAGAGACAGGCTCTCTCAACGAAGTGTCCTGAGTAGTCCTTGGAGACTTCAGGCATGGACTGTCCCAGCGCTGCCACACACTCCAGACCTGGCTCCCATCCTCTTGCCTATTTGTGACTTTTTTTCAAATCTTAAAACCAAAGTTAAGGGCAGCACCTACTTAAAGAGGAACAGTCTATGGCCCTTACACTGAGGCTACTGGCACTAAATCACTTTACTCCCACCCCCCCTTTTCTTATCTTTGGTCTCTTAATTAGAGTCATTGTTTTCAGGTTCTCATCCCCTCCTCTCCCTCGGGGTGAGGGAGTGCAGGTGCACTCGCCCTCCTCCCTCAATGTGGCAAAGGTGTGGAAAGACACCCCTCCCCAGCCTTCGCCTTCCCCACACTGAACCTCTCTGAAACAGGATTGAACAGCATTGAGAAGTTCTCTTTGACGTGCATTTGAAGGTGCCTATATCCTGATTCCTTTATGCTTTTACATCTTTTATTCATGTGCACTCTAAATACCCCCATTAAATTATATAATCACTGAGGACAGGGATGGCAGCTATGATTCCTGTCGAAGCCCTCTCCCTCCATTTCTCCAGGCACGGTTCTCTGCACTCTGAGTTCTCCTGACTTTCTTTGCCCAGCCAGCTTAAAAATCAGATGAAATGGGGAGCCTGGTCTCCAGGCTACGCACACAACTCGACAGAATGGGACTGCTCAGATAACAAGTACCCTCTTTGGAAGGAGGAATGATTTGAGCTATGGGTTCTCTCAGATTTATGTAACTTACACTGCCACCTACCTTAGAAATATCCCTCTTCTAGTAATTAAAAAAAATATATATATAAAATTATATATATATATAATAATACATCTATAGGATCACACTCAAGAGATACAGAAATCTAGGCTCCAGTCCTGCCTCTTCCCTTTCCTAGCCCTATACCCTTAAGTAGATCATTTAACATCTCAGAGCCTCAGTTTCCTCATCTGTAAAATGAGAATGATAAGGATGCTACCTCAGAGTTAAATAAAATAATGTAAGCCAGTGCATGGTCCATATTAGGGGTTCTAAAAGTGTCAGCAATTTTTATACAACATGTATCCTAGAGTTTAGGGGTCTTTTTGCCACTCTCCAATGCCTGAAAACCAGTTAAGAAGTCTTCCAAACAGTTGCTTTATGATTACAGGGCTCTCATTACAAACAATCTAGAAATTCACAAACAAACTCAGGAGCAGAATATGGTCAATTTTACATATTAAGCCGTCTTTCTGACAATTCAGCAATAAAAGTGCTCTAAAAAGGGGGAGGAGGGGTATGAAAAGAGAAAATAAAATCCCTTGGAAATAACGATTTCATCTTTTCTTCTGGCCTGTTTCAGGGTAAAGAAATGCCAATTCAGAAAGTCCCTGGAGCTAAGCAAATTCTCTCCCATCAGCTCCTGCGCTGTGTCAGCAAAGCCAGGTCTGCCAGCAGGACACGGGGCCCAGGAGTCTCCCCCAGGCTCTCTCCCCTCTGGCGTCACCACACTGCCGTACTTCTGAAGGCCACAGAGGGCATCAGGACCACTGCCAGGCCCTGCCTGCCTTGACATGAAAACCCAGGCGGGCTGTTTGCTCAAATGGGGAGCGGGGGCAGCCCCTCTCCTTCCCTTGTTCTCTCCCTCCCTCTCTCCCTCCTGGATATTAAACTTACTGTGGTTTCATCCACTTTATCACCTCATTTGCTTTCTGATCTGATCCCAGGCTGCCATGTGGCTGATCAAAGGCAGATGTGAGCTCTCATCTTCACAAAAAGTCCCTATATTCAAACAAACATGTTAATTTACCTGGCTCCTTGCCTGCAGATACCTTCCCTTGCCCCCTCTGACCGTTCCTCAGTATATTCCTTCACCCCCCACGCCCCCTCCCATGAGTCACACTTTCTTCCTCCTCTCTCTGTATGACCTTGGTATTCTCATTTGTCTAAAAATCTCTTCCTTCTCCAGCTCACGTTCTGTTATAGGTTAAAATAATAAAATGGCTTTTTACCCCCATTTCATCATCCTCATACTTGAAGAAAAAAACATCATAGTTTTTTTAAACCTCAGACATGCTCTTATTTTCAGCAGCCTAATTTGTTTTTAATGGTGGCATATATTATCGAATTTCAGCTTTGCTTTCTTCTTGCCTGTCTTCCCCTCTCCTTCCATCTTCCCTGCCTCTCCCTTCTCTGTCTCCTTGTCTGCCCCTTCCTTTCGGGATGTGTCCTTCTACCTCGTCCTTCCCTTCCTCCACCTTTCTTTCCTTTCTATGTCCCTTCCCTCTGAGAGACAGTCACCCCTCTTGCATTCTCCCCAAATTCTACCATACTGCTGTCTCCCTCATTGCTGACTTTCTGCTGAGTTGCTACTTTCGAGGTTTTGAAATTCAATAAATCCGTGATAGTTTGCCCTAATTTGGAGAGAAGGTCAAGCAGAAATCATAAGCCTGAGAAAAAGAATGTTTTACAAAAATCTCCCAGTTGAAGGATATTAAGTGGACACAATATGATTGTTGACAAAGAATGAAGAAAGCTATTCACAGAACTACCAATAATAATTTACTGAGTTCTCAGGGCTCTGAGTGATTCAGAGACGAACAAGGCTTGATCCATGCCCTCGAGGATTTTAAATATAGTACAGAAAATACAGCGTGCTCGTATATGACCTTAATAAAGGCAGAGTGTGTGAGAAGCTGATTCATCTGACAGCCATTTAACCCCTACACTGCGGTTAGAGCTGTGGAAAACTCAAAAGTGAATCCCACATGGTCTTCACCCTCAGGGCACTTAGACTCTAGCAGAGGATCAATTTGTACTTAAATGATTACCATGCAAAGCCAAAAACCCACAAACAAACCCCTTAGGGTAAAGGGCAATGAGCAGTTGCTAGGGCAAAGTGATCAACTGAAGCTGGAAGATGGGGAAAGTGTCACGGCAGAGATGCCATTGGATCTGGGTCTTGAAAGATGACTTGGCAGAGAGGTCAAAGCTGTACAAGGGCCACATGGAAAACAGTGTTTGTCTTTATGTCCATTTCAGTTTGCTGTGAGAGACCACAGGAACCCCTGGTTGAGGATTCTGAGTCTGAGTCTAGCCCTGCTGAGAGGTGATGCTCTGACTGATTAGCAGTCTCTACTGTGAACCCAAGCAGAGGAAGTAGAGTCATGGATACCCACACATGGCTTCCTGTGCTCGGGAGACAGCACTGCACAAGCAAGGCTCAGAGGTAGGAAAGTGATTGGGACATTAAAAAGAGAAAGAGAGTGGCCCAATGTGGCTGCTGGGTAGGTTGTGAGGGCAGCAGTTGAGGTGAGATTAAGAAGGCAAGTACCATGTTGTGGGAGGGCCCTGATGCCATGTACAGAAGTTGAACATGCAAGAGTTTTGAGCAGAGGAGGACAGAACCACATTTGTGCCAGGTCTGTGGAAGAAGGGAAATATTAGATGAAGAGAAACCAAGTAGGAGGCCATTGCAATAACTCAGTAATACTCATTTTAATGAGTACGATGGGATTTGATTCAAGCAACATATCTATGGTAGAAACTGCAGATGAAGCAAAAGAGGAATTAGAAATGAAACAGATTAGCTAAAACAATGATGGTGCCGGTAACCAAGAGAGGGAAGACAGGAGGAGGAGTTTTTAGGAGAGAAGTTAATAGATTTGGTTGTATTCATATTGAGCTTGTGATATTGGTGAATACAGAAGCAATAGTGAGAAGAAAGTATAGAAGATGAGAGTCAGTCCACTTGAACACATTTTTGGAGCAAAATTATATAAACCCGGGAGGTAAAAATCCATACCTTCATTCAGCAAATATTTATTGAGCACCTACTATAAAACCAATGAGATGAGGCATAGCCTAGAAAACATAGCCTAGAAAGTAGGATATTGTTTACAAATTTTTAACGGCTAAAGAAGCAAGAGGTGTAGGGCTTGAAGTGAGCAGAAAAAGTTGATAAATATCTACCATGGGTAAATTGATTCTACCAGAATTGAAACCACCTTAATGCATCCCAGAGGCTGCAAAAGACAAAACCAAACAGGGAGAGAGTAAGGAGTAAAAACGTAGAAGCCACAAAGGTTTTATAGAACCCAGTAATTCATTAACAAATAGATAAGAATCAGCTGTGCTTAGCAACTGTATTATTTAAATGCAAATAGTGCTGTTAATCGTCTTCAATCTTAAGCAGGCTAAAGAGGAGGCATCTAATGCTGGAGAAAGCAAGGAACCAGGGGGACCTTGGTTTTGTAATTACTCTGCCACTTAGCAGCAATATTCCTTGAGCAAGTTACTTAATATCTCTGAGTCTCAGTTTTCTTCTCTATGAAGGAAGGAAAATAATATTTACTTCACGGTGTTGTTGTGAGGTTTCAATAAAATTAATGTGCATCAAATGCCTGGAACAATAAACGGCAGCTATTATTATCATATTTCTAAGATTTGTTAGTCTAACACTTCTTTCCCTGCTTTGAGTCAAATTCTGTCACCAAGTTTCTGTATGAGTAAACTGTTGGCACATCCTAACAGTCTCTGGTAACAGAGTTTGGTTGGTCCGATCATAATACATCCTCTGCAGCGCTACTCCCTGCCCCTGTCCACTTAGCGTAATTCTGTACCACAAATGCATATGCTTCCGCAGTTTTATTAGAGGAGTAGATGGGGACGGTGGGGCTGATGGCAGAGCAGACCCATTCCTTCTTTTCACTTCAGATAGCGGTGGTCCATCAAACCTCACCCTGCTCCACGTCAGATAATCAAATCAACCTCACACAGAAGCATTTCTAAGTCCTCATATTAACCATTATCTATAACTCTCAACCTCCACGCCCACCAACCAAATTCACTCTACCACACATTCTCAATATCAGTTTGCAGCATCCTATCGTCCATGACACCCCCTTTTCCTCATGGCCACATCTAAAGGGTCCTGTCTCTTAAATCAAGTTCTTTCTCTCCACTCCCATTCTGCTGCCCAGTTCAAGACCCTCGTTACCTCTACCTGATTTCCAGGCTGCAGTCTGTTCTCTATTCTAATCTGCCCTTCACACTACAAAAGAGATCTAATTATGTCATTCTGTCACTTGCTAACTTCTATTAGCTCCGTCCATTGCCCACAGGATAAAATCCATACATTTAAGTTGAGCATCATGGCCCTTTATATTCCCAGCTTAGCTATCCAGCCCATCCTTTGCTCCAGTTTCCCAAATATGTAAATATCATTCACTAATTCAAGTCATTGCATGTACTGTTCCCTCCATGTGTAATACCTTCCCACAACTTGTTTGACAGGCAAACTCTTACTCTTCTTTTTTTTTGGGGGGGGGAGGTGGTATGCGGGCCTCTCACCGTTGTGGCCTCTCCCGTTGCGGAGCACAGGCTCCGGACGCGCAGGCTCAGCGGCCATGGCCCACGGGCCCAGCCGCTCCACGGCACGTGGGATCGTACCAGACCGGGGCACGAACCCGCGTCCCCTGCATCGGCAGGAGGACTCTCAAGCACTGCGCCACCAGGGAAGCCCTTACTCTTCCTTTAAAACCCAATCTCAATCGATAATAGAGATTGAGGATAGTTTTTTGAATTCTAGAGGTCTGTCCTTAATTAGCTACCTATAACCTGGAAAGGCTCCTAAGGGACCTACAACCATGTAAGCTAAGGCAAGCAAAAGAACAACTTTTAACTTGGCTTTGGCCTCAAACACCAAGAGGAAGCCTTAGGTGAGCTAACCTGAGCAAGACTGCCTTGAATTCAATTATTTTACTTGGACAGAGGAACTTACTTTTTTAGTGGGACTTCACTCTAGTTTCCAGATGCCTTTCTAAGAGTGTCAGAGAAAGGGAGGTGTGGGAGCTCTCTTTTCTTAAGGAGGAATGCCATGGGCCCTGACTTATCCTCTTAACCTTGTGGGAGAACAGAAATGGAGCTATTTACCCACTAGAGGTTCATGTTTCATATCTGACACCAAGACCCCATCCTCTAGAAAACCTGATCCCATAAATATCCCTGAACGTGACACATCTATTGCGGTTCTCCTTCTCCTCGGGATGAAGTCATAGGCCAAGAAGATGGCAAAAGTAACTTCCTTTGAGATTTCTTTCCTGACTCTTTGCATTCCCCAATGTCCCTTCCTTCATCTGTGTTCTTTCACTCCTTCCTTCATCTGTGTTCTTTAAGTAATTTGTTTATCCCTCTCTGACAGTACTTTTATTTTCTATAATTATTTTCAATATCTATCTTTCCCACTTGACTATCACTTTTAAGAAGGTAGGAATTATGTTTATCTTGTAGTCCTATACGTTCACTGCCTAACAGCTCATATGGTGCCTTCATGCTGCTTTCTTCAGCTGGACTTTGCCTGTGCTTGGTGAGCAGAGCGTGCACAGTTTTAGTCCCCTTCATCCCACTATCTGGACACCTGGTGTAGGCATAACTTGGACAGCTGTGTCCAGCAACCCTAGACCAGTGCAAAGAGGAACGCTTTACATATTTTTGAATGAGTGGATAGCACATAAAGGAATGCTTTGGAGTGTGAGGAATATAGTGACAATGTAAAGGCTGAGAAACTATGAGGCTTAAAAATTAATAGAATTTGTGACCAGGGTCATTAAACGAACCATAAATTTTAGAAAGTTCGTAACTATACAAAAGCAATACGAGGGCCTTAAATGTCAAAGAATTTTATAACTGGAAGTATGGCAGCCATATGTTCCAGATTTTCTAGGGTAATCCATATTTCAAATCTCCTGTCTCATTGTCCCCATAAGTGTAATTGAACTTCTCAGGGCATATGTCCTAATTTGGGGCTCAGAATATATAGTCACTAACTAGATGGTATATTTGATTTATTTTTGTTCTACCTTCTCATTTTATAGATGAGGAAACTGAGATCCTCAGACGCTAACTAGGTCACCAAATGTCACACGAGAAATTAATTATAAAACCAGGGCTTAACACTAGGTCTCCTGACTTTGAATCTATTGTTATTTTTGTATTATTTTATTCTGTGACCTAATGTAGCTCCCAAAAGCCTTTTGTTTGCTGCTGAACAAATATCCCTGCTCCTCCTATTAAGCCTTTCCCTGGGATAGGATGCACTGCCCTGCCACCACAATCCACCACCGATCCTTCAATCTCCGAATTATATGGAGTCTCTGATGTCCTATATGGCAGGGCAAGTTAAGGAGGAGATAGAGAATGACTTAATCAAGCCTGATGGTACAGAAGGGACATAATCACTAGGTGATGTTTCTTAATCACTACATTCTGACTCTGAACATCAAAACCCCAGGCTTCCTGCTGTCAACGTCATCCAAGGTGACTTTCCAAGATAAAAGAGAAATGTGAGAACATCTGGTAGGGGATGGCTCAATAAAGAAAAAGTAAAGGGAATACCCAGCAGCCAGTCTGAAACTGCCATTCATAAAGAACCTATCACAGAGGGAAAGTGCATATGGAGTTATTAAGAAAAAGGACAGAAAGAGTAGGTAAGTTAGTGAGACCTGCAAGATGGCGGAGGAGTAAGATGTGGAGATCACCTTCCTCCTCACAAATACATCTACATGTGGAACAACTACAGAACACCCACTGAATGCTGGCAGAAGACCTCAGACTTCCCAAAAGGCAAGAAACTCCCCACGTACCTGGGGAGGGCAAAACAAAAGAGAAAAAACAGACACAAAAGAATAGGGACAGGACCTGCACCTCGGGGAGGGAGCTGTGAAGGAGGAAAAGTTTCCACACACTAGGAAGCCCCTTCACTGGCAGAGATGGGGTGTGGGGCAGGAGGGGAAGCTTCAGAGCCACGGAGGAGCGCAGAGCAACAGGTGTGTAGAGGGCAGAGCGGAAAGATTCCCGCACAGAGGATCGGTGCCGACCAGCACTCACCAGCCCGAGAGGCTTGTGTACTCACCCGCCAGGGCAGTTTGGGGCTGAGAGCTGAGGCTCGGGCTTCGGTCGGATCCCAGGGAGAGGACTGGGGTTGGCTGCGTGAACACAGCCTGAAGGGGGCTAGTGCACCACAGCTAGCCAGGAGGGAGTCCCGGAAAAAGTCTGGAACTGCCTAAGAGGCAAGAGACCATTGTTTCGGGGTGCGCGAGGAGACGGGATTCAGAGTACCGCCTAAACGAGCTCCCGAGAAGGGGGCGCAAGCCGCGGCTATCAGCACGGACCCCAGAGACGGGCATGAAACGCTAAGGTTGCTGCTGCAGCCACCAAGAATCCTGTGTGCAAGCATAGGTCACTATCCACACCTCCTCTCCCGGGAGACTGTGCAGCTTGCCACTGCCAGGGTCCCGTGATCCAGGGACAACTTTCCCGGGAGAACACACGGCGCACCTCAGGCTGGTGCAACGTCACACTGGCCTCTGCCACTGCAGGCTTGCCCTGCATTCTGTACCCCTCCCTGACTCCCAGCCTGAGTGAGCCAGAGCCCCCTAATCAGCTGCTACTTTAACCCTGTCCTGTCTGAGCAAAGAACAGACGCCAGGGGGAGACCAACATGCAGAGACAGGGCCAAATCCAAAGTTGAACCCCAGGAGCTGTGCAAACAAAGAAGAGAAAGGGAAATCTCTCCCAGCAGCCTCAGGAGCAGTGGATTAAATCTCCACAATCACCTTGATGTACCCTGCATCTGTGGAATACCTGAATAGAAAACAAATCATCCCAAAATTGAGGCGGTGGACTTTGGGAGCAATGGTACACTTGGGGTTTGCTTTTTGCATTTAATTTCTTTTTGCTTTCATGTTTATCTTAGTTTAGTATTTAGAGTTTATTATCATTAGTAGATGTGTTTATTGATTTGGTTGCTCTCTTCCTTTCTTTTTTATATATAGATTTTATTTTTTTTCTTTTTCTCTTTTGGTGACTGTGTATGTGAATGCTTCTTTGTGTGATTTTGTCTCTATAGCTTTGCTTTTACCATTTGTCCTAGGGTTCTGTCTGTCCGTGTTTTATTGCTTGTTTTTTTTTTTAGCCTAGTTTTTAGTGCTTGTTAGCATTGGTGGGTTTGTTTTTTCGTTTTCTTGCTCTCTTCTTTCTCTCTTTTTTTTATTACTTTTTAATTTTTTTAATTTTTAATAATTTTTAAAATTTTTTATTTTAATAACTTTATTTTATTTTTCTTTCTTACTTTCTTTTTTTCTCGCCTTACTTCTGAGCCATGTGTCTGACATGGTCTTAGTGCTCCGGCTGGTTGTCAGGCCTGTGCTTCTGAGGTGGAGGAGCTGAGTTCAGGACATTGGTCTACCAGAGATCTCCTGGCTCCACGTAATATGAAATGGTGAAAGCTCTCCTAGAGATCTCCGTCGCAATGCTAAGACCCAGCTCCGCTCAACGAAGAGCAAGATACAGTGCTGGACACCCTATGCCAAACAACTAGCAAGACAGAACACAATGCCACCCATTGGTAGAGACACTGCCTAAAATCATAATAAGGTCACAGACAGCCCAAAACACACCACCGGACGCGGTCCTGCCAACCAGAAAGACAAGATCCAGCCTCATCCACCAGAACACAGGCACCAGTCCCCTCCACCAGGAAGCCTACACAAACCACTGAACCAACCTTAGCCACTGGGGGGAGACACCGAAAACAATGGGACCTATGAACCTGCAGCCTGCAGAAAGGAGAGCCCAAACACAGTAAATTAAACAAAATGAGAAGACAGAGAAACACACAGAAGATGGAGAAAGGTAAAAACCCACTAAACCAAACAAGTGAAGAGGAAATAGGCAGTCTACCTGAAAAAGAATTCAGAGTAATGATGGTAAAGATGATCAAGGAATCAATAGAAGAATAACTGAGGCAGAAGAACGCATAAGTGACCTGGAAGATAAAATAGTGGAAATAACTACTGCAGAGAAGAATAAAGAAAAAAGAATTGAGGACAGTCTCAGAGCCCTCTGAGACAACACTACATGCACCAGCATTCGAATTATAGGGGTCCCAGAAAAAGAGAAAAAGAAAGGGACTGAGAAAATATTTGAAGAGATTATAGTTGAAAACTTCCCTACCTTAAATGTAAATGGATTAAATGCTCCAACCAAAAGACAGAGACTGGCTGAATGGATACAAAAACAACACCTGTATATATGCGGTCTAAAATGTAAATGGATTCAAAGCTCCAACCAAAAGACACAGACTGGCTGAATGGATACAAAAACAAGACCCGTACATATGCTGTTTGCAACAGACCCACTTCAGACCTAGAGACACATACAGACTGAAATTGAAGTAATGGAAAAAGATATTCCATGCAAATGGAAATCAGAAATTAGCTGGAGTAGCAATTCTCATATCAGACAAATAGACTTTAAAATAAAGATTATTACAAGAGACAAAGAAGGATACTACATAATGATCAAGGGATTGATCCAAGAAGATATAACAATTGTAAATTTTTATGCATCCAACATAGGAGCATCTCAATACATAAGGCAAATGCTAACAGCCATAAAAGGGGAAATCGACAGTAACACAATCATAGTAGGGGACTTTAACACCCCATATTCACCAATGGACAGATCAACCAAAATGAAAATAAATGAGGAAACACAGCTTTTAATGATACATTAAAAAAGATGGACTTAATTTATATTTATAGGACATTCTATCCAAAAACAACATAATACACTTTCTTCTCAAGTGCTCATGGAACATTCTCCAGGATAGATCATATCCTGGGTTACAAATCAAGCCTTGGTAAATTTAAGAAAACTGAAATCATATCAAGTATCTTTTCTGATGACAACACTATAAGAATAGATATCAATTACAGGAAAAAATCTGTAAAAAATACAAAACATGGAGGCTAAACAATACACTACTAAATAACCAAGAGATCACTGAAGATATCAAAGAGGAAATAAAAAAATACCTAGAAAAAAATGACAATGAAAACCCGATGACCCAAATCCTATGGGATGCAGCAAAAGCAATTCTAAGAGGGAAGTTTATAGCAATACAATCCTACCTCAAGAAATAAGAAATATCTCAAATAAACAACCTAACCTTACACCTAAAGCAATTAGAGAAAGAAGAACAAAAAAAAACCCCCAAAGTTAGCAGAAGGAATGAAATCATTAAGATCAGATCAGAAATGCATGAAAAAGAATTGAAGGAAACAATAGCAAACATCAATAAAACTAAAAGGTGGTTCTTTGAGAAGATAAACAAAATTGATAAACCATTAGCCAGACTCATCAAGAAAAAAAGGGAGAAGATTCAAATCAACAGATTTAGAAATGAAAGAGGAGAAGTAACAACTGACACTGCAGGAATACAAAGGATCATGAGAGATTACTACAAGCAACTATATGCCAACAAAATGGACAACCTGGAAGAAACAGACAAATTCTTACAGAAGCACATCCTTCTGAGACTGAAACAGAAAGAAATAGAAAATATGAACAGACCAATCACAAGCACTGAAATTGAGACTGTTATTAAAAATCTTCCAATTGGGCTTCCCTGGTGGCGCAGTGGTTGTGCGTCCGCCTGCCGATGCAGGGGAACCGGGTTCGCACCCCGGTCTGGGAGGATCCCACATGCCGTGGAGCA